>NC_134700.1:80670999-80870999 GCF_043290135.1 Rhipicephalus microplus | reverse complement strand
TTCGTGTGAGTTCGATTTGTTTTCTCAGTGAGGCCGTTAGTTTGCGGATGGTAAGGGGTGGAGTGGCGATAAGAGGAGCCACAGAGGCGCAAAATTTTTTCAACCACATCGGCGATAAATTGTTGTCCACGGTCACTGATGACGACCCGTGGAGCACCGTTACGCAGTATGACCCGTTGTAACAGAAAAGAAGAAACAGTGGCTGCTGTGGCCGATGTCAGTGCGTCCGTTTCCGTATAACGCGTTAAATAATCCACGCACACTATAACATATCGGTGGCCCGATGGGGTCTTAGGAAGGGGTCCGAGCAAGTCGATGCCGACTTTTTCAAAAGGGGATGTCGGTGGAGGGATGGGCTGCAAATAACCTGCCGGGGCAGTGGTGGATCGCTTGTGGCGCTGACATATAGAGCAGCTGGCGACGTACTGTTTTGTGGTCTTCCATATTTTCGGCCAGTAGAACCTCTCACGTAGTCGATGTAGCGTACGTGTGAAACCGAGATGACCGGATGTTATGTCATCGTGCACAGAACGAAGGACGACCTGGCGCAGGCTTTCCAGCACCACTAGAAGCAACGGGAGGCCATCGGCTGGATAGTTTCTTTTATACAGCGAGCCATTTGAAATTTTAAAGTGCTTGTCGACGGAGTTATGTGCAACTTCGAGCAAGGGTTTCAGAGTAGGGTCGCGCTGGTGCTCACGTTTGAAGCTGCTGGTATCTGGGTAGTCGGACGAGACAGAAGCTAAATAGTCATCAATGTCATCGTCATCAGCATTGGTGTGTACTGAAGGAAGGCGGGATAAGCAGTCGGCATCTGTGTGACGTCATCCGCTCTTGTAGGTAACAGAAAAGCTGTATACTCTTGGAGGCGCAACGCCCAACGAGCCAGCCGGCCAGACGGGTCACGAAGTCCCACAAGCCAGCATAGTGAGTGGTGATCGACCGTATCTACATGGCCGTGGGAACTCACTGCCATGTAGGTACGGTCGGAACTTTTGAATGGCGAAGACAACTGCTAAGCACTCGAGCTCGGTGACGGTGTAGTTCGTCTCTGCTCAGGTCAGTGTCCGACTGGCACATGCTACGACGTGCTGACGGCTGTTGCAGAGTTGGACCAGCACAGCACCAACACCTAGCCCACTAGCATCAGTATGAAGTTCAGTCAAGGCATCAGGATCAAAACGTTTTAGGATGGGTCCTGAAGTCAATAAAAACTTCAGCTGTTGAAATGCAGCCTCACATTTATCATCCCACAAGTACGGTGTGTCTTTATGAAGAAGGGACGTCAGTGGGGAGGCAAGTTGTGCGAAGTTCTTAATAAATCGGCGGAAATATGAGCACAGACCCAGAAAACTTCGCAAGTCCTTCACTGTTCGTGGTGGTTCAAAGTGACGAACCACTGCGGTCTTCTGTTCGTCTGGTTGCACGCCTTCTTTATCCACGAGAAAGCCTAATACGAGGGCTTGACGTTCTCCAAAATGACACTTCTTTGAGTTTAAAACAAGGCCAGCTTCGCGTAAGCATTCAAATACTAGCGACAAGCGGTGGTTATGCTCTTGAAAAGTTTTGCCGTAGATAATCACGTCATTTAAACAGCACATGCAAATTTCCCATTTTAGTCCACGGAGTACTGTATGCATAAATCTTTCGAATATTGCTGGAGCATTGCACAAACCAAAGGACATAACGTTAAACTCAAAGAGACCGTCTGGTGTTACGAAGGCCGTCTTCTCTTTATCTGAGGGATGCATAGGAATTTGCCAATACCCAGAACGCAAGTCAACAGAAGAAAAATAGGAGGCAGAATGCAGGCAGTCCACGGCGTCATCTATACGTGGCAAAGGGTAGACGTCTTTTTTTTGTGATGGCATTTAGGCGACGATAGTCTACGCATAATCTCCATGAGTTATCCTTTTTTCTCACTAGAATGACAGGAGCTGCCCATGGACTACACGATTCTTGTATGACGCCCTTCTTTAGCATGACTTCAACTTGCTCAGCGATGACTTTCCTTTCGGAAGGCGATACACGATAGGGCTTCTGGCGTATTGGTGGTGCTTGTCCTGTATAGATGCGGTGTTGCTTACGTGAAGACGGTGGCGTAACGGTAGACGTCTCGTCTTGGGCAAAGTTAAAGACTGAGGCGTAGCGTGCGATCACCTCCTGCAGCAGCGACTGTTCAGTTGATGGAAGTGACTTGTTAATCATACGGTCAATGCTGGCAGAATAGTCGGGGTACGAGTTGGCGTGGGGTTTGTTTACATCCAGCGACAGTTGGAGTGACCGTACGGTAAGAGTACTTTGCTCTTGAAAGCTTGCCAATTTAAGTCCTGCAGGCAGATATATGGGCTGCGCGGAAACGTTTACAGTCCACAAATCGGCACAATCATCGACGGTGAGCATGAGGCAACGAGGCACAATAACGTTTTTCTTAAGTGCGTTACTGAAGTTCGGCTCGGCTAAACCGTAGTAAGAACCCGCACAAGAACGCGAAGAGTTTACACGCACAAACATTGCGGTATGCGGGGCCAAGCAGACGTCTTCAGACACGGAAAACACTTCCAAGCAGTCATCAACGGTATCTTTCGTCAATGGAGACGGCAATACGGGACGAAAAATAATCCCACCACTACCACAATCTAGAGTTGCACCACATTTCCGCAAAAAAATATATATACCTAAAATGACGTCGTGGGTCGCTCGTGCAAGCACCGTTAGTTCAGCTCAAAACGTTTGATTTCCTACAGAAAGTAAAACAGAACAAACTCCAACCGGACTCAACGTTTCTCCCCCTACACCGCGGAACGTAGCACTCCGATTCCAAGCAAACATTAATTTCGTCAGGCAATTTTTAAAAGACATGCTCATTATGGAAACGGCAGCACCGGTATCAACTAGTGCAACAGTACTCACATTGTCTGCAAAAACACTCACTTTGTTCTCAACCATTACAACACAAGGGGGTCTTGCGGAAGATGATTTTGTGGCCTCGCCCCCATTGGTCGCACGAGTTAGTTTCCCAGTGGTGGTGGCGTCCCCGAGCGGCGACGCGGAGACGGGGATCGCTGTTGGCGTGCGGGTGGTGGGGTAACGCTGCGGTCGGAGCAAGGCGAGTCAGCACGTGCTGCGTGTCGCTGTTGGAAAGAGCCCTGAAATGGTCGAGACTCGCCACCAGGTACATAGGGCGTGTACACGTTGAATCGTGGAGCTCGCTGCTGGCGACGGTAGCAGTACCTAGCGATGTGTCCAGGTAGCCCGCAGTTGTAGCAAGTACGGGTGTCGCGTCTAGTCGTCCCAGGCGAAGTAGACCTCGTCGGTTGATATAAGCCGGGCCATGGTGGCCGAGGAGTAAACCGCTGTGATGCAGCTTGCCTGCGTTCCTGGTTTTCGAGTGGTCGTTCACTCCTTCGTTCGAACCGATCGGTGTAATTCGGGCGAAGCTCAAAGTATCTCTGTCGCATCCGAAGTACCAGTGGTTCATGGGGCCGTTGGTCGAATGCACACTGATGGCAGACACCAGTGGTGTCCACAGCTTGCAGTTGAGCAAGTTCTTCCTTAACCACTCGTTTTATAAGAGAAGAGATGTCGTCCTGCGATGGAAGGTTGACACTTGCAATCGTGAACACATTCTCAAGACGTCCAAATTTTGGTAGGACTCTCCTGCTCTTTAGCGCTTCAAACGCTCGACAGTGTCTCCTTAGGTCGGAAGGTGTGTGTAAGTCTTCCTTAGTGATAAGAAAATTGTATACGTCTTCCGCGATTCCCTTGAGCAGATGACCTACCTTATCTTCGTCAAACATGGTCGCACTCACGATTCCGCAAAGCTTCAAGACGGCCTCGATGTAGGTGGTGCATGTTTCGCCAGGTAACTGAGCTCTGCGTGAAAGCGTTTGCTCCGCCTGCTTGACCTTAGCTGTTGAGTCACCTAAACACCTCTTCAGCTCGTCCACGAAAATGTCTCATGTGGTCAATGCACTCTCATGGTTGTCGAACCAAAGAGACGCGGTGCCGACGAGAAAAAAACACCACGTTCTCGAGCTGCTTAGCAGTGCTCCAGCGGTTGCTGCGACTCACTCTTTGGTAGTGCTGGAGCCAGTCGTCAACATCGCCATCTGGCTGCCACAAAAAGGTCCTCGGCTGACGTTCCGGCATGCCGCAGCGATCTTGTCCTGGCGCGTGAGCGTGTTGCTCATTAGCAACGAGGTTAGTATAGCCTGCTTCCGCGTCCTCCATGTCTGGTAGCTGCAGTGGCAAGCCTGCCAAGCGTCTGCTCCGTCGCAAAATCGGTAGAGCTGGGTCGTCCAGATCGATGTACCCGGCACCTGCACCAAACTGTTACGAGTGACTGTGTTTATTTAAAGATGAGGTGAAATGGCGTTGTGAAAGAGCAGCGTACTTCTGAGACAGGCCTAGAAAGCTTTTACCCACCCACACAGTCCAGGCGCCGCTCCACTACTCTTCTTCTTCTTCCACGCCCCATAGGCCCGAGCATCTTCAATTTTCAATATATATATATATATATATATATATATATATATATATATATATATATATATATATATATATATATATATATATATATAGTCTAGTAGATCCTCCGTGAGCGGTCACAACGTGGTTTATTTCGACGTTTCGGCCTAGAGTCTGGCCTTCATCAGGAATTTTTTATTCCTGATGAAGGCCAGACTCTAGGCCGAAACGTCGAAATAAACCACGTTGTGACCGCTCACGGAGGATCTACTAGACTATATGCAACGCTACGGCCACTCAACCACCATGCCTGCATATATATATATATATATATATATATATATATATATATATATATATATATATATATATATATATATATATATATATATATATATATATATATATACTTTTTTTCTCGTCCTCCCGCGCTCGGCGAGCGTGAGAGCCCAAGTTCTGTTACCGCTTCTTTTATCATTACACTCGGCCATGACTACGAGCGTGCGCAGCTGCCGAAATTGTCTCTGTAGGGCGGCACTGACTTCGGCACAGTGTTGGCTTGCTAGCTAAAGTGCCAACGATGCCTCTGGCAGTTGGCGTTGTTGGCTGCGAGCCGTTAGTCTCTCTGGTGGGCAGCTTTCACTGCATCGTGGTGGTCGGTCAAGGCCACGCTGACTTGTCAGATGAACCTGCCGTAAGTATGTCTCGTTGGCGAGCCTGGCAAAATCGCACTGGTCGGTCTCGGCCACATGGCGACGGCAGATAAGCCGCAACACCTGCTCCTGGCGGTGGGCTTTGGCTATGTCGCATAGGCAACAGTGAATGGAGCATGCCCGGAGAAAGATGCCGAAACAGCATTCGAGGAGCCACCATGGCTGGCAAGCTCTCTTGGTCTTTTTTGACCAAATCCGCATATTCAGCATCAAAAAGATGGCCTGAACACGTAACAGGAGCGTTCTGCGGCCCTAGGGAAACCGAAAAATATCCCTCTGTAGCCACGTTAACTGCACGAATGGCGCTCACTCTCCCTGTTTTCGTCGACGCCCGATATTTCTGGAAGTGGTCCAGCTGACCCCCTGGATGCCTGTGTTGTAAGGTAAAGCGCAGGTTTCTTCGCGATCAATACTCTGTCTCAAGGCAAAGGAAACAGCGACAAGGACCCCACCGCGCTCGTCCCCATCCAGTGAAAGACTCTCGTGGAGCTCCTGTGTGCTGGACAAATCGCACTCTATCCCAACTATCCGTAGGACGCCATTGGTCCACAGTCAAGCGCTGCAGCTCTTTTCTCTTTCCAAAGGCCGCTCATTCCATCACACACAGGCATGTTCCGGGGAGTTCAAGTTGAGGTTTCAACCGGGACGGTCGCATTTTTTTTATCGCTCCTCCCGTGCGTTTTTTTTTCAACGCTGGCTTCGTGACTTCGAGCGCCCAGCCCTTCTAAGGGCTACGCCAGGCATGGGCCCCTCTGTATTTGGTACCGGGATCGGGCCAGCCAAAACCGAAAGACTCACTTCCATCCGAAGCAGCAGAAAGTTCAGTATGCGACACCGACGATTCGTGACAGGAGGCATGTCACTCGGCTGCAAGTGCGCAAAACTTGCCTTCAGGCGCGCGCGACGAAGAGCACTCCGTCAAGGACGTTCCATCTAGGGCGGACTCGGAGACGGAAGAATCATCTGTCTCCAGTTCCTCATGAGAATTTCTGACACCATGGTCGTCCCAACGCAGCCGGGACATGGCATGGGTAAAACTGGCCCCCAAGTTTCCGATTCAACACTCCAACTCATCTCCCAACACAACCGGACGCCGACCCACAATAGGAGCTCGTCATCCAGCCCCCGGTCCTTCCTGCAGCAGTGGGAGAGCGTGGCGGCACCATCCTGTACCACTCAGTTGGCAAAAAGGCCAACTACCTCGCCACGACCCGCGAAGCCATCGGGGCCTTCCTGTCCGGCTTCACGGCCACTCGGCGTGTCTGCGTCGATTTTCAGCACAACATGGTCGCAGTGGATATCCATCTCCTCGCGGATCCCACACCCCTGCTCTAGGTCAGCCGGATCTGCGTAATTCACGTGAGGGAAACTCCTCGTGGAAAACAGCTGCGTGGACACCGTGTACGGCGTCGACACAACCCTCGACTTGGATGGACATCGGGGCCAACCTCGACTCAGTCATGCCGGTTGTCTTTTGTGTCCGACGAGGCAGGTGCCTCACGCTCACATTTCAGGGCACCACGGTTCCGCCGGTGGTGGCCCTCTTCAAACATCAGAGGCCGGTACGCCCTAGACAGCCGCGCCCCCTTCAGAGTGCCCACTGTGGTCGCTTCGGCCACGCCACAGCGACCTGCTCGCGTGACCAACGCTGCCTCCGCTGCAGTGGAAGCCACGCGACAGCACAGTGTCCTGCGGAGCGCCTTCACTGCTATAACGGCAGCGGCACCCATCCGGCTAACGCGCCGCGCTGCCCTTCCTGGCAGATTCAGCGCAAGGCCGCCGTCAACTTCACCTCTTCGGATGGCCCCGTGACGCACCGCTAGAGAAAAAAAACTTTATTATATCTATATACAGGGAGTA
The DNA here is from genome assembly GCF_043290135.1 of Rhipicephalus microplus. NCBI lineage: Eukaryota > Metazoa > Arthropoda > Arachnida > Ixodida > Ixodidae > Rhipicephalus > Rhipicephalus microplus. The sequence goes on along the minus strand of NC_134700.1, from coordinate 80,863,956 downwards.
TGTAGGTGGTGGCCCGGTGTGAGCCACCCCTCACAAACACTAGGTGGGCTCCTCATTACAGAAGCCCATTGGCGTCCAATGCGACTCAGGCTCGGTTGACCAAGACCTTTTGGGTCACCAGGTCGAAGCAGCTGAGCAGGGCCGCCTCACAGTTCTCCCAGGTGGTGTTTGGTTTTGGTTTGAAGCGAGGGGTTGACAGGCATGCCCTCACCATGTGGAAGATGTCTGAAGACTTCTTCTCACAGTGCGGACATTCTCCTGTACAGGCAGCTAGGATCGAGATATTTAAAAAAAATTGTCAGATCCCACGTACAGTGGGGATAGATGATATGCAAAGCACGAATGATAAACGTTGATAACATATGTCACTTAAAATCAGCACAACGTTACGAGGTGGAGGTAAATGATGCTGTACATGACTTCCGTGTCATGGTTATCAGGTTTGGATGTCATCTACCTTCGTTATCTAAGGACCACCAAGCGGCATGCTTGCGTAGTGAGACGCATGTCATGTCGGCTCCGTCGGAAATCGACGAATGTTGCATATTTTTGGCCAATATCCACCAAAAACTGGTTTCAGCGTTGGGCGAAGTCGTCAGGAACCTCTGGATACCTATTTTATCCAAGTAGGCCCATTATCCGGCAATCTACGACTGGTTGAACATCACGCGACGCCCGAGCCCGGCTGAGCCCAACGCCGGCGAGGCTTACGCCCGGGCTCCCCAGCCATGGCAGAGTCCACGAAGACAGGCTACGACCCAAGCACGATGTAGTGGGTTGACATCGAGGTGGAAGAAACACGGGAAGGCCCCATACCAGGTGAAGACGAATACCTTAAGATCGTGGTTCGCCAGCTGCAAGAGAAGCTCGTTAAAATGAAGCCCCGAGGCTCGACGGCCGCCGCCCAGCCACAAGCTCGCAAAACAGGATCAACACCCGCAGCTTGCGTTGAGTCCCCGCGGCAGCTGGCGACGTGTAAGCCAACACACACGCCTCGAATCCGGTCGCACGAGTTGGTTATTGTGCTTAAACCAAAAATAACCATGGATCTGCGCGCTGCATTCGGCCCAGGCGGGATTGGCACCGCAGTGCAACGCTTCACGGGCAGCACCACGAACGCTGGTATCTCCGTGTGGCCAGTGTGGGACCAAAACATCGTTGTTGTAGGTGTGAAAACGGAAAGCCTGGCCTCGAAGCTCATTGGGGACATCACGCTGACGATCGGGGACCGCCAAGTACCGTTTCAAGGACATTTGAAATCAGCCGGAGAAACCTGCAAGGGTGTCGTCACCGTCGCAGACAATGAAACTTCGGAATCCCTTCGACGCAAGCTCAAGTGGATCGACGGCGAAATTTTGTATGTGCGGAAACTCGGAACATCCAATGTTGCAGTGGTGACCTTCAAAGGACGCCGCGTTCCAAGATTCATTCACTACTGCTGTGAAAACTTGCCAGTGCGCTACTACTAGAAAGCGGTTCCGGCATGTTACCGGTGTGGAACGGTGGGCCACAGACCGGATGCGTGCCCAAATACAGACAATCAGCGGTGCATTCACTGTGGTGCGAAGGTGGAACTCACTCCGGAGGGCTCAGCGTAGCACGACTGTCAACCCGAGAGCCTTATATGCAGTGAAAACCATTTCATCGGCCCTGCGCAGTGCGTCGGGAAATTCCGGAAGGCATGGAAGCCAGCTCTACCACAGCGGGAACATGGACTTAAAAACAAGCAAGAAGAGCCCTCAGCACCTCTCAAGACTGACGAAAAAGCAAAGCCCATGCATAACAAGCCCAAGCCGATCAAAGCCCCAGCCAGACAGAAGTCGAGGCCGCTTACCTCCGGCGCCGAGGATTTCCCGTCACTGGCAAACCCACCTAAAGAGGTGAGCAATTAGTTAGGGGTCTCCTTTCAGTCTCCCACCACCACCACTGCCTCCCCCCCCCCCCAATCCTGAAATTTTAAAACAATTGGAAGCCACGAAAAAAACACGTTGAAACTCCGGAACGCGAAAATTGGGCGCTGAAGGCGTCACGCGCTGCTACTCCTCCACCACCGTCGGAACCAGTGGCTATCCACACCTCCAACTGCTCGGACGATGAGCAGGGCACTCAGTCAGACGTATTGGGTAACACAAGTAAAACTTCGTGGGTGTAACCCCAGCTATCCCAACAGGAAAGCATATGAATACGCGGGTGTAACCCCAGATATCACTGGGGTTACACCCGCGAAGTTCCAAGGGACGAAAATCGGCAGAACTCATATCCACTCTTCGTCTATCGCTTCTCACAGATCCAATGAAGCCCACTAGAATTAGGAATTCTGTAAACCGAGATAGTTGCCCGGATCTATCACCGACTAAGAACATTTCCTACGCAACATGGCAAAACCTAGAAGAAGAAGAAACGCTCGGCAGTGATCACTGTCTCCTCAGAATAACACTCTCCGCCAACATAGGGCGTAGAACATGAAGCCAAGCTAAGCTGACAGATTGGACAGCCTTCCGCTCACAGGAGATCCCCTCTGTGCCAGGGGCGGGAGGATATACGGGATGGGCAAAAGAGCTCCTTGCAGCCAATTCCAAGTGTTTTAAAACTATAAAGACAACGGAAGACACCCCCGCCGTCGATAAGTACCTGCTCCACCTTTGGGACGCCCGCAGAAGCATAACTAAACGATGGCGGAAAAACAAATTCAACCGCAAGCTCAAACTTAGAATAGCGGAGTTGAGTAAGCAAGTGGAGGAATATGCTGCACAACTGAACGAATCCAATTGGATAGAACGGTGAGATGTTGTAGCTAAAGAAATGAATACAAGGAAGGCATGGCACCTTTTTCGAACACTCGTGGACCCCGCCCAAACCAGAGGAGAAGCGCAAAATCAGCTCCGTCGAGCCTTGCACAGTTTTCAGGGAACCAACTCCCAGCTGGCTGATGCTTTGTGTGCTAGATAACTATGTCGCACCACGGATCCCAACAGGAAAGCATATGAATACGCAGGTAGACAAAACAGTCGGCTCGATGCCCCTTTTGAATTGTGCGATCTGAAAGCAGCACTGAAAAAATGCGCAGGGGCACTGCCCCGGGCCGAGACCTGATCACGGTAAAACTGTTAGAAAATATGTCAGACGATTCTTATCGGCATCTATTGCAGTACATTAACGCAATCTGGGATGGCCAACCACTGCCAACTGAATGGAAAACAGCAGTTGTCACATTCATCCCCAGACCAGGCAAGCAAATCAGCACGGACAACCTCAGACCTATATCATTAACTTCATATGCCGGTAAATTATTGGAAACAATGGCTAGAGACCGTCTCACCACGTACCTCGAGCGCAGGGGGTATTTCGCAGATTCTATGTTTGGCTTTAGGCCACACCTGTCTGCGTAAGACATCCTCTTGCAACTAAAACGAGATATTATCCAACCCATTCCCTCGACGCACAACGACAGAGCAATCCTTGCACTTGACCTTAAAGGCGCATTCGACAACGTTAAACATGAAAGCATCCCGAAGAACTTGAGTAGTACCCATTGCGGTAAGAAAATTTTTGCCTACATCAGAGACTTCCCCTCTGAGAGACTGGCGTTCATTCGCATAGATAACGAGAAACATAAACCATTCAAAATGGGGACGTGGGGAACACCGCAAGGACCTGTCCTATCTCCGCTGCTATTCCACATTTCCATGATGAAGCTCCCGCAAGCATTGGCAGTAGTGGAAGGAATATAACATGCAATGTACGCCGATGATATAACAATCTGGACGAATCGGGGCAGCTTAGGAGAAATTGAACACCGCCTGCAGCAGGCCGCCTCCATTGTGGAGGACTATGTGGCCCAGTGTGGGTTGCACTGCGCTCCAACTAAATCTGAATTCCTGCATATCAGAGAAAACAGTAAAGATAGGACGACCCTAAACTTGATGGTATAGGGATCAACCATACGAGAGGTTTCAGAACTACGAATCCTTGACCTTCTGATTCACAACAGAACAACAACAACAACAAAAAAAACAGCACCACGCTAGACAAGCTACAGAGAATTGGAGAACAGCTAGGCCACATGATCTGCCGAGTGTCAAACAAGCGCGCGGGGGGGGGGGGGGGGGGCTACGAGGAAGGGACGTGATTCGGCTCGCCCATGCTTTTGAAGCTAGAAGGATTCTATATTCAATACCGTACTTACGAATGACTAAACACAAAGAGAACAGAGTCGATTCTATGCTAAAGAAAGTAATTAAGCGCACACTTGATTTACCCATCAGCACTTCAAATCAGAAACTCTCTGCATTGGGAGTCCTTAACTCTATACAAGAGCCCACCTCACAAATCAATATACACGTCTTACGCAGACGCCCCCCGGGCGGCGCCTAATGGACCGCCTCTTGATCCGGCACGAATGCGAAATTGAAAACGTGGAGCGTATTACTGAACTTTGGAGAACAAAACTCTGGGTGTCCCCGTTTCCCCACAATATGACCAGTGAGGCGCACCAGGGTAGAAGGCAAGCGCGTGATGAGGCACTTGAACAATGGCTTGGCTCCCGTAATGGGGTCTATTACGTCGATGTGGCCGGGCCGTCACTTAGGGGATACTACTTGGCGGTGGTAATACATCAAGGAACGCAGGTGGACGGCCTCACTTTCAAAGCCACAAGCTCAAGTAAGGCGGAGGAGGTGGCCATTGCACTGGCAGTATCCCATCCAAACTCAAAACAAATAGTTACAGACTCTCGAAGAGCCTGCGAGAGCTATCTTGCAGGAGAAATCTCTCCATTGGCTAACAGACTTTTAAAATTCAGCATCAGGAACCGCGATCCTACCCCAAAACGTCTTATATGGACTCCGGGATATCAGGGTCTACAGGGTAACGAGGCTGCAAATGCAGCTGCCCGCATGCTTACTTCTCGGGAAACTCCCCGTTCCGCTGTTAGACCTGAACGTCCCACACATTTAACACGGTCTCGAGAAATCAAAGAATATTACATTCAGCAACGCCGCTTGTATCCCGCACCAGCGAAGGGACTCTAGAAAACGGAGGAGCGCGTCCTGCGGCACCTACAGACAAACACGCTGCTCTGTCCATCCATACTCAAATATTACGACCCAGAAATAAGTGGGCAGTGCCAGTACTGTGGGGAAGTGGCCAACACTTACCATATGGTCTGGGCCTGCCAAATGAACCCAAAATTAACCCCCTTTTCCAACCCCACCAAAGAGGACTGGGAGACGACCCTACTCAATAGCTCCACACTAGAGGAACAGCGAACTCTAGTCCAGCGGGCTCGGGTGGCGGCCTCGACTAATGACGTCCCGGACTAGGGATGCCAACCAGCCCGGTGGGGATAAGGGCTATCTGGCACAGCCAGCATCAATAAAGGTTTTTTCCTGTTCCTCCGGTGTGCCGCGACAAAATGAACGCCGCCGAGAATGCATTGGCGCCTTGACTGTGGCATGTAGTCATGTTCTCACATGAGATGCATCTCATGATTATCATGTTTGCACCAGTCACATACTTTCGTCATCCATTGGCATCACGTAATACCAAATTTAGCATATGTGAAGCTAGCGAAACGGCCGCGAGCACATCATCAGTGTGGCATGTCGTCATGTTGTTACATAAAACGCTTGTCGTGATTATAAAGCTTGGATGTGTCATTTACATATGTCGTGCGTTCGCGTCACGTGATGCGGAGTTTGGTACATGCGAAGCTAGCAAAACGGCCGCGAGAGCATCATGAGCGTAGCATGTAGTCGTGTTGTTACATGACACGCATCTCATGCTTATGTTTGCACCAGTATTATGCCTTCGTCATTCATTTACGTTCCGTTATACCGAATTTGGTATAAGTGAAGGTAGCGAAACGGTCACCAGCGCATCATGAGCGTGTCATATAGTGATGTTGTTACATGACACGCATGCCATGATGTTGTTGTTCGGGTCTGTCGCTTGTGTTCGCCATACAATCATGCTATACCATACCAGTTTTGCAACATGCCATGTAAACGAAACTACCGTAAAAGCTGCAGGACCATGAAATGTAATTCATGACGTTCATGACATACATGTCATGATTTTCATGTAATGACCAGTCAAATACGTTCTTCATACAGTCATGTTATGCTATACAAAGTTTGGTATCGATACTATTATCAAAACGGCCAGGAGAGCTAAAAGACGTAGGTGGCTAGATAGATAGATAGATAGATAGATAGATAGATAGATAGATAGATAGATAGATAGATAGATAGATAGATAGATAGATAGATAGATAGATAGATACGCTCAAAGTCGCCGAAGTTCGCTAAAAAATGCGTCGCATTTAATAATCTTGCCTTTGCCTCCTGCAGCGGGCGACACTGGAGGCTGCGTCTTGCCGGCCGCTGTTCCGGAGGCCGGGATGGCGTCGGACGCCGCTGTATTTGCTTGAACGTACGCGCGACGTGCGACCACTTCACTTGGCGATTGGTGCCGAAAACTCGGAACAGTGGAGTTGTCGTCTTGATAGGATGGAACTGTAGTCGAGGCCATGCCTTCGGTATCGTAACCCCGCAGGTGGGATGCGGTGGCGGCCATGTTACCTCGGGTGGTCGGTGCGACGCCGTCGGCGTTCCAGGCCACCAGGTTCCGGTATTGCCATTAGGCGTAATGGTGTAGTCCCCATGGCCGGGTGAACTTCGGCCGTAAAAACTTGAAACGTGGACCCGCTGGGTCAAACTTGATTCCAACGGGGTCCAGATGATTTGCTGCGTTGATGGACGTCGGGCTTGGCGGAGTGCAGGTGATTGAGCCGTGGCTCCAGCCGAAAATCGACGGAGCCGATTTGCCGCATGTCTTGGTTCATCGCGGGCTCGCAACGTCTCACGCACCCCCAAGCGTTGAAGAAAGCCAGGACCACTGTCAACAACATAGACAAGCGAGGCAGCGTGGCAGTAGTGCTGGGCGGCTCCTTTCGAGACGCTATCACTGGTGGTGACCGATCGGCGCTGGCATCTGCTCCTCGTCCTCCTGCTAGTGCGTCTCATGCCCATATACAAGCATGAGGACCCCATCACCCTCTCCCCTGGATATCTCGGACCCCGAAGTCAAACCGAAGGACGTGGTGATAACCGCACTCGCGGCGGTGATCCGCACAGTGGTAGTGTTCCTACCGCCTCATTCTGTGGTTCATGGACGTGTTGCGGCTCTTGCTGCGCTTAAAGACATCGTCCCTATGAATTAAGGCGTCTGGATTACGACATAAAGTCCATCGGGACTCTCATCAGCGTGTTCAACTGATCCTTTTTTTTCTTTTTTGTTTTGTTGAACTTTTTTGTTCGTGTTGCGCTACGTGCCCAGGCGAGTGTTTTTCGCACTCCGCAGCTGGATTACTTCATCGAGGCCATCAGAACTCCCTTCTGTGACTTCAAGCTAACTCTTTCTTTTGTCCTCTTAGTTGAACTGAACTTTTAGTTTTTCGTGCTTGAGCTACGTGCCCATGCGAGTGTTTCGCGCGCTCCCGTCACTTCATGCACCTCTTGTGCTTATCATCATCTTTTTCGGTGGATATATTTCGCCAGCCTTCTCGGCAGCTTTTCTGGGTGGTTGCGGGTCTTCGAGCATGCACTGTATGAGGCAGAGCGAATGTGATTTCTACCCTTTTCTTACTTTTTTTTCTTCTGTTCCTTCATTTACCCATTCCCCCATCCTCTGCGCGGCTCTGTGGAGGTGTCCTCCATAGAGAAAGACAGTAACGGTACCACACTTATTTCTTCCTTTTCGGCTTTCATGGTCACTCGCACAGGCGTGTCCCGGCATCCCCCAGATGGCCATCGCGGGCAAACATGGTCTCGGCCTCGACCGGCGTCTGGAGGGACATCCGTACGAGGGAGTACGAGGGGAGCCGGCACGCCCAGCTCAGCCAGGCGAGATGAGCTTGGGGCACATGGTAGTAACTTGTGTGGAGGAAATGAAGCCTCGGCTTCCCGTCTTGTTGGTCCTGCGTCAGACACCAGCGCAGTTCTAGAGCACTGTTTGAGTTCAGTGCCTGTTGGACTGCACGGTGACGCGGCCCTCGACGATAAGCTGCACTGAGCAGTAAGAGCCTCGTTGCGGTGCTTCTGCAGAGCCCCTTCCTCCGTAGCGGCGAGGATGGAATGAGTAGTGGCAATGAGGTCGGAGTCAATCCGTCCAAACCGAGCGATTAGCTTGGTGCTCCAGTCCCCCCAGGACTGCTGCCGCGCGCCTTCGTATCTATGCCACGCCGCGGCAGCATTCCGAAGGTGGTCAAGGGCCATGCACCGCTTCTTTTCGTCCGTCCAGGCTTCACAATCTCCAAGAGCATTGACGGTCGCCACCCATTCCTCAGCATCGCCCTGGAATCTGCGACCCAGGTGGTTGGAAGGCATCCAGTGGTGGTGACATGGCAGACGAAACTCCGGAAAATAGCGACGCGAGCCAGCCGCGTTGGTGAGAAAGCTCTGTGAGTGTACGTCAGAGCTTCCTGCGGCTCTTTGGTGAGCTCTGTTGATGGGCTTGGGAGGCAGCTGTGGCCAACGCCTCATAGATGACGTGTAGTCCTGGCAAGGCCGCAGGGAACAGTGCAAAACTTGACACCGTTAAGGTGCTGACCTCGAGGCTCGGTCGCGCGATGGTGTGCGAAAGCTCGGTGGCGCTTTCGGGCGAACCACCTGGGAAGCCAGTGGTGACGTCCAAAAATTAGTCCTCAATTAGCGTACTCACAGCGGCGATATCTTTGTGCGAGAGTGCTAGGACAACATTCTCGAGCTGCTGAGGTGCCGTTGGAATACTGTGTGAGGTGGTGTCACAGAGGGAAACGTGAACAGCATTCTCGGGCAATGGATGGTAGGCAATGCACTGTCTTGGTGTGACTGCGGTGAGCCTGCCCATGAGCCATCAAGAAGGCCTGGACATCGTCCTCGAATGGTAGTGGTTGAGAGAAAGAGACAATGCCCGAGCGCTGCGCATGCGGTTTGTTTGTTTGTTTGTTGCCTGTACGCACTGGCACATACCCACTCTGGGGGATGGGCCGTAAAATCTAGCAGTAGCATATATGCGATACACTGACTGAGAGCCTGTTGTTAAAAGAAGAAAATATTGAAAGAATATAGAATAATAATAAACTAAAAGTTAAGATGAATAAGAGAAAAGCCGAGCTAATGCTGTATTAGAAGACTGAAATTTTGAGTAGAGCAGACAGCTGAGTTTTTCTCACCCGGTCAAAGTCGAATGAATGTGAGACTTGCATTCACATTATTACAAGTATTTGGCAAAAATATATTTAGGCACGCATTATAATGACATTCGCTTAGATTTAGAATAAAATTGCATACAGCATCGAATACGTTTCTGTGGCAATGTCCCAAGCTGGAGGCACTGAAACTAAGAACTTTATATGCAGTTAAATTTAAGCCTACTGTGGAAAATGAAACAACTAGAAGTTTTTTCTAATAAATGAATAGTTTCTTCATGATATAAAATAATGCTCTAGTGTTTCTGTTACTTCGAAGACTGGGCACAGGGGAGATATCGCTAGAACGGCTCTGTGTAAATAAAAGTTTAATAGAGGGACAAGACATAGAAATTTGGTTAAAATAACTTTTATCTTTTTAGATTGATTCACTGAGGCTTCCAGGGATATGTTAGGTGCTGATAGTCCGTCCATTTAGTAATATTTTCTATCATATTTGTATAAATAGCCCATTTTCCACATCTGATCAACACTCCGTGTTCTGTTTCTGGTAGTACCGATATCTGAGGACCATCAAACGAGGCTCCAGCTAATGAATCGGCCATTTCATTCAACTGTATGCCACAATGGCCTGGGACCAGTAACTTCAGGAGCTTCAGTTGGGGTGGAACTAATGTGTTCAATGTCACTAGGGCTCTTGGTTGTTCTGGAGCTGTGAGAGCAGTACACACCGAAAGAGAAGCATGTCTTGTCTTGTCGCCTAGAAGATCTTGGCTCATATCCACAAGGGGGATTGGCCTCACTGTACCTTATAATTGAATTTTTTATACAATACTTGCTAAAAAAGAGAGAAATTAGAAAAGAACAATAACAATGTTCCTTTGAAGAAAAGGGTGAAGAAGTGCAGAAGAATTCGATAAAGCAGAATATATAAAACAAATGAACAAAAATGAAGGGGAACAAAGAATTCGATATATCTGGCAGTACCACTAGCAGCGTATCCTTCCGGTTGCCTGAATTAATTTATGTAGCGCTGACAGAATAGCACTGCGGCCCGCACCCAACTGACTGGCTCCAAACGATAAAATAGTGGATGTATTAACTGCCAATCCGAGCATACCATTCGGTCTCTCAAAAATTATTCGGCGCAGTGAGGCGAAGCGTTGGCATGTGAGAAAAAAGTGATCTATTGTTTCCGGTTCATTGCAAACTGCAAATAGGTTAATTAATGAAAATCGTGAAATTTTACCGAGAAACTCTACAGCGAAAGCTCGTGAGGGTCACCTCACATTGACGGGAAAGGCATTTTGTGGTTTTCCATGTGAATTGCAAGTGCCGAAATTCTTCAGATTGTAGGAGCGATGTTTCGTTGATTTTTAAGATTAACAGGCGTTCAGTAATGATCATTGCACTGTCTTCGTTTGAAGGCAGTTTTCGGAGCGCAAAAATAATAGCCAAGAGCTCAGCTTCGAAAACCGGAGTGAAGTCCGGCAGTCTTACAGAGCATGACCAACCGAGGTAATCAGAGACAATTCCTACTGCTGCCTTTTCTTCATTCACAGAAGCGTCTGTGGCTATTATGTTCTTTATTTCCGCATGAGCTATGCTATCTTCTAACCTGTTATTCAGAAAACTTGAAGATTGAAACTTAGATAGTGGGTGGAAAACTTCATCATATTCTTTCGTAATATTGTGATTTAATGTTTTAGTTCACATTGCCGATCTGATGTCTACATTTATGCTTTCTAGTTTCCTTTGTACAAAAATAACCTGGAGAGTGCGAAAGCGTGGTTACTGAGCGAGGAAGAAGATGTCGGGGTCACTAATAAAGGCATATACAGACCGTCTCGCTGATAAGGTGTAAAATTTTAAGAATGTTTGTACAGTTAGGATACGGAATCGGCAAAGAATAGTTGGTATGCGAGCTTCCTGATATAATACAATAATAACGACCTTTGGAGTCGCAGACACAAACGTAGCGCTTCTCGCTCCAAAAGAACTAAAGGTTTTATTTGTACGTAGGGCCACCCGAAAATAATATGCACCCGAATTCTAGTATTGGGCGCATGTACATTTTGTATATCAATAATAAGGTTTGTATACGTAACGCATATTTCCTGTTGCTCAACCTGCGCACTAAGCCTGAAGCTCGCTGTGCCTTTGCCACGATATAGTCTATGTGAGCGCTCCAGTTAAGTTTCTCATTATAAATAACGCCCAAATATTTTATATACTCTACTTGTGGAATCGGTTCCTGCTTATATACTACAGAGATCTGAATAGAATCTGCTAGTTAAAACACCAGCAGAGCACTTTTACTGATGTTTAGAGACAATGAAATTGATTGCAGCCGAAGTTGCAGGGAATACTTGTAATTTTGCAATTTCAAAGTGAAGAATAAATGTCTTTGTCTGCCGCAAAAAACACGATGTCGTCCGCATAAATGTAGACAGTGATATCTCGTCCAATGAGAATAGAGCTCATCATAACATTGAATAATAGCGGAGATAGGCCCGCCCCTGGAGGAACTCCGCGTTGCTGTTTGAATTTAGAATAGCGGCATCCACGCTTTGCACTATAAAATGCCCTTGATTTTAGAAACTCTGCTAACCACTCAACAACATATCGCGGAAAGTTAAAGTCCTGCAACGCATTCAATAAAATTGAGTGCTCAACGCTATCATAGGCTTTAGCTATGTCTACTGTTACTATACCGCGTAGTGCCGTCTTTTTCGGGCAAGCTGTATTCGGCTCTCTAAATCGGCATGAGCCCACCAAATTGAGCACTCGCTACGAAAACCAATTTGGTTTGTCTTCAATATTAGCGTGTAAGCCATCCAAGCATTTATTCTGTTACTTAAATGTTTCTCTATAATTTCAATCAGGTGAGATGTTAGAGATGTGGGTCTGATATTGTCGATGTTAAAAACTGACCCTCGTTTTTTTATAATGGGAGCCACTCTAGCTATTTTTCGGTCATGGGTTATCCTGACATTGCTTAAGCAATATTTTGTAAGGTTGAGGATGTCACCGGGTGATATCTTGAATAAAATTTTAATCATGGGAACTGTTATACCGTCAGGACCAGGAGCTGACGAGGGTAAGTTTCTAATTACGCTTGACACTTCAGACAAAGCCACCTTTTTGTAGTCAGTCTTTATGAAAGACTGTTGCCAGTTGATTGTGATAGTTAAAGGAAATCTCTTAGCTAGATCTCTACCGATTGCCTCTAAAGAATGTGTCATTTATTCCGGCGATAACCGGTCATAATTAGAGTTAGCTAAAGCCAGCAGGATTTTGCGCGATCTCAAATATCAGAATAACGCTTTCTTATTTATAGGTTAAGAAAGAAAGTCGAAATGTCTTTTGACATAGTTTTCTTAGCTTTAGCCAACGTGCGTTTAAACGTAGGTGCAACAAAATTGTAATCGGCCCGATTTTGGGGGGACTGATTATCAACTAGCTACTTCAAGCTCCTTGTCGTCGTCTAGGATCACGAGAGCGATCATAATTCCACCACTGGCTACCACGCACCCTCTTCGCAGACTCAATGAAAAATTTGCTTTTTTGAACGTTCTTTTAATTACCGCACTTAATTTCATGCATTTAGTCTCATCGTTGTTTTCAGTGGGAGAAGCCAAAGCAACTTTTAGGTCATTCTTAAATTTGGAATAATACATAAAGGTTCGAGCTTGGGAACATGATGGAGTAATGAGGCAAGTAATTTCAAACAGTACTGGCAAATGGTCACTGTTGGTGGCACAATCTAGGGTAGTCCAAAATACGCTAGAAATACCCGAGCTTATAAAACTGAAATCTAAGACAGAGCGGGATTGGTCTCGGATAAATGTGGGAGTTCTAGCGTTGAGGCATGATAAATTATTGTCTATAGACCAGTCCCACAAACGTTGTCCACATTGATCGTTCCTAAAAACCCAACTAGTGTGGTGATAATTAAATGCTCCGACCATAATTTTTTCTTTGCACCACAAATTAACAGCCATGTCTAAACATCGCATGTCTTGTACACCCACAGGAAAGTAAAGATTTACTAGGGAGAAGGCTGAGCACCCAGGCAAGGTGATGTCTAAAGCTAAAATTTCGCATTCGGGGGATATACGTTTGTACGAAGTTTTGACCTTCACTAATTTTAAATGTGAAGCATTTCTTGCCGAACTTCAGCGACCTTAAACGTATCCATATCATCCATATCATCAGAATCCTGACCATCCTTATCACTGTCATCACTTATTCTCTGGTTGTCTGTGCGAGAGGGCCCTGCAGCCTGTACTTCTGAAGGAGCTCACTCTGCTTCTGCCTCACTTGGTAGGAGGGTAAGGTCAGCAGGTTGTGAAGCATCCTTCATATCTCTCGGCGATCCATATGGCTCTGCCATATGGATCGCCGCACACCACTCCAGCCATCATCGCTGCCGGACGCATTCGTAGGCATACCCTGCCTTGGCGGCACCGCGAAGGCGGTCGATGGCAGTTGCCCATTTTCGGTCTTTCGGCCACACGTAGAGGACGCTGTGCGATTTGACTGGCTCTGCCACTCAAGCCACCAATTGGCTTTGGCAGGCCTAGTGACATGTACTGTTTTATTTAAAGAAATAAAAGGTATTATTATTATTATTATTATTATTATTATTATTATTATATACTTGTGTCAATTGATTGGCTACATTATAGGACAAGGAGTCACAAAGGGTGGTAGCCAGGCGATCTATAGCTTTCTCCATTGCTTTTTTGATCATGTCCACAATGGACACTGAAAGAGAGGCTTCTAAAGTTGCACTATGTTGGGCTGCAACAACAGCATATCATTGGGTTCTAGCCTTAATTTCAGCAATGGCGTCTTTTCTTGAACATCGTCTGCGATAAACAATTTCCAGAATTTCAATTTTACGCGCTTTGACTGAGCAATTCGCGTTATCTGCGCAGTGAGCTTCATGACAAAGACCACACCGTTCGTCAATACTAGTGCATTCCTTTGCATTATGCGCCTCACCACAGCTTCGGCATCTGGGAGCTGACCTGCATCCATTTAAAGTGTGTCCATAGCGCCAACATTTCTGACACTTGAGGGGGTGAGGCGACAGCTGTTCCACTCTGAATATTAGAGACTACGCCTTGATATCAGTGGGCCGAATCGACCCGGCTAATGTGACAATCACAGACTCAGTTGGGATCTTGTTCTTTCCTACGACTCATGCGCACCTATAAACTGCAATTGCATCTGCCTAACAGAACACCTCTAAGAGCTCAGCTGGAGTCATGTTGATGTAGACGCCTCGAACGATACCTTTGACGCATGCTAGGTGAGGAGGAATGAAGGCGCTCACCGGATTGGTTGCGAACATCGAGCATTTGTAGTAAGTCTCTGACACAGAGCTGGTCAGGCGAAAAGTAGACAATGCCTCCCTTGCCGAGCTGCCAGACTCTGTGATGCTGTTATAGTGAGCTGTCGCTGCTTTGAGTTCTGACTGGATCACTTTTGGGTTTTTCATCCTAATGAGACCCTCGTTGCTTGGGACTAGGGCCACAGGCCCCGAGGCGATGCCATTGCGAAGGAACTGGTCTACTGGTAGCTCCTGCGGAGAAAGAGAAGCAGACCAGAGGTAAGCCGCTAGTCCAGGTGAAGAAAACGGCATTTGTCTCGACTGACTAGCCAAAAAGGCACTAGCTAACCAGTTCTGAGACTTTAGATGCATCTATCTAAGAGGAAGTTCAGCAGTTGCTACTCAAGTTTCAGCCAAATTCCGAGAGCAAGCAAGCGGGAAGGACACTAGAGCAAGCAGTAGAACGTAGCAGCAGGGCAGTTGCGCGAGATAGCTTCTTCTTCCTTTGACCGGTGGTTCTTCATCTGCATCGTTCTGCTCTTCTTTCCACTAAGCCCCACATGCATCCATGCCCAAGCTCCACTACATCTACATTACACTACACCACGCTGCGAAGGTGCACAGGGGGCTCTAGAAATGCGTTCGGGTGGACGACATTGGCTGTGCCACAGTGGTCGTCGATGGCCTATAGAAATTGTCTCTGGTGACCGATGCTGACTGTGTCGCTGTGGTCACCCGAAACAATGCTGGTGTTCGAATTGGTGCTTTGCTGATGACGCCTCTGGTGATAGCGACTGACTAGATCTTGGTGGTCTGTCCCAGCCACGCTTCGATTTGGTTTGCACAGACAGAACTGCGTTTGGAGGACAATACCGGCTGCACTGCGATGGTTGGACTCGGTGATGCAGACACTTTTTGCGGAAAGCTAGCAAACACACACCGCTCGGTGGGCCTCGGCTGTTCCCTAGAGTTAGCGCCGGACGCAGCGCGCCAGGAGAAAGTTGACGCTTCTTCGCGATAGATGACACGTCAATGGGCGGTTTCGTGATAAGCGAAAGGATAACATTTGTGTGCTTGTCGCGGAAAACCTTGTCGCTTGACGTAAGGTGATCAGGTGTGCATTTGGTGAACGAATGCTCTTCAGTTTGCAGAAGTGGCTCTGATGTGTCTGCGAGCATGGTGACGCGTGTCATGGACTTTTCATTCGCGAAAGGCAGGCCATACACGAGAGGCACTGGCACCTGCGTAAAGGTGGTCGTGGTCTCGGGTAACGCCGAAGATTTCGAGATACTTGCCGGATATCCTGCTCGCGGCTGCTATCGCCACCTGCTGCGCTGCCATCTGCGTTGTTCTTGTTGGGGTGGCGGCTGCGGGTATGGTGAGCCCCAATATTGTCCATGCAGTAGAGCGATAGGTGCCTTGTGCTTTCCTGGCTTCGTCACTGTAGGCGCGTCAGGCCCTAGAGGCTGGTGTCTGTGGGTGCCTTAGCGAAGGTGAATCCAGGACCCGCTCTTCAGACAGCTCTGGATGAGGATTGGTTTCAACCTCCCCCAGCAATCTACTGTCTGATACAGGCACAAAGAGGTAGACGAGCAGTGAAGTGTACATGCGTACAACGTCTTGAGTAGAGCTGCCAGAGAGGCTGTGTTATGGGTCTCGAGGGCACCGATGAGCTATCAAGGCCATGTTCTTCATAAGCTCGACTACCAATGAAGGGCAGGTTGGCGGATGCCTGAGGTGCAGCTTTGTTGCGGTGTGGTTTGCGAACGTCATGAGTGGTAGAGACTTCGCTGGCAGGCACGACGTCACCGGAGTCGCAAAGTAGGCGGAACAGGCTAGTCAGCTTATCACACCACTCCAACCATCATCGCTGCCGGACGCATTCGTAGGCATACCATGCCTTGGCGGCACAGCGAATGCAGTCGATGGCAGTTGCCCATTTTCGGTCTTTCGGCCAGACATAGAGGACGCTGTGCGAGTTGACTGTCTGAGTCCACCCGAAGACGTCATCTTGAATACCGTGAAATTATGTTGTTGCCCATATAGCCCACGATGGTGGGATGGTTGGCGAGAATCCGGATTGTGCCCGCGCCAAAAGGCCAGCTGCTCTAAGAGCTCCGCCACTGAACGCCGGAGCTTGCGATGGTTGTCGGGTGCGCTGGCCTCAAAGTTTTGTGACGCGGCTGCAGCCAACATGGCCTTGAGTGCGCACAATGTTGGCAATGCGGCCGGCGACAGCTTGGAACAGGGCGCGAGCAAGGCGTCAGTCGTGACGCGGAGTTGTGCGATGGTGTGCGGCTGTGTCAGATGATTCGACTGGACACACAGATCCGGCATCCACGGAGAATACAGTGACTCCGGTCCTTGTAGTGGTAGAATGCAGGGCCAAGGACGCATGGGTGGCTTCCCTTGGAAATTCAGTATGTGTGAAAATCGTGGCAACGGGATCCTTACCATTAGAAGCGCCAACGGCGTTCTTAGGCAAGCGGACCCCGTGTGATGTCGTGTCGGTGCCTGGAAATGTGGCGTGAACGAAGCGATGTTGAGCCACCGAGGAGGCTTGAACGCCGTCCGCGGATGGTGCTCGAAGCGCCGACAGGTTGCCAGCGATGGAGAAAGCATGTACGCCGCCCTTAGGCGAGAGGGGCCCGTGTGCAAGGTGGGAGCGAAGTATAGCGCCACCGGACAGGTTTCCCGGAACCACAATGGAGGCTTGGGCGCCGTCTGCTTGTGATGGGACCGACACTTGCCGCGACGGTCGCCTAGTAGCTTCCATCAGCGAGGAAGCGTGACGGTGTTCCTCGGGAAGACGCGTGACCTCAAGCTGGCAGCTGAGTTTCGCCAAAGCCTTTCGACAACTGCGCGATTGTCAGGAAGAATTAAGACACAACACCCGTTCACTGGGCATGTTGTTCTGTTTGTTTGTTACTCTAGATAAATAGCGCGTACCCACTTTGGGTGATTGACCAAGAATACAACGTTGAGACTGTTAAATGTTATTTTAGGTAAACTATGAAATAAAAAAACCAAGAATAAATAAATGAAGTGGCAACACTGCGTAAAGTATTCAATTTAACTGAAGCAATATGCTTTTGAGCTTGTATTCCAGACTGCCATAATAAACTTATGGGAACAGTTTTGAAAACTTAGGTCTTAGTCTAATGAAATGACGAGTAATTTTAAATACCTGATTAAAATAGTACTCGTTGAGTAGTTATGATAAAATTACACACGGCATCAAAGGCATCCCTGTGGCTGTACTCCAAGGCTGAGGCACCGAAGCTTAAACCATTTTCCTCCGATAAGGTCAAGCAAATTTTTTTGCAAAATGAGTAATTAGAAGTCGAGTTATAATACGAGAGTATCTTGAACATGACAAAAGGTAATGTGATGTATTTTCCAGTTCCCCGCAGAACTGGCGTAAGACCAGCACTGTACCAGTAAAAGTTTAATGAGGGACACGACATCAAAATCTCGTGATCGTCACTTAAATTGTCGAGAATGTTTCCACTGTGATTTCCATGGATATTTTAGGTGAACATATTCCGTCCACGCGGTCATTGTTTCCATGTTATCTGTGGTGAAGTATTCTACCACCAGGACAACCTGAACTATTGGGAGATCTATAGCGATGAGCGGGCTAAGACATCGGCCAATTCATTTATTGTTAACTCACAGTGACCTGGGACCCATACTAATTTCAGGTACTTCAGCTGAGACGGGACTAAAGATCGTAACGTCGTGATGGCATGAAATGTATGAAAAGTTGTAATAGCTGTGCATACCGAGAACGAATCAGTAATTGTTACTGTCCTGTTCTCATTCATCAGAAGTTTTCGCAGTGCCACGATGACTGCCACAAGCTCCGCTTCAAAAACCGGAGTGAAATCGGGTAGCCTCACGGCAAATGACCAGCCATGTGATTGGGAGACTATTCCTACGCCTGCCCTTACCTCACGGAAGCATCTGTAGCTATTATGTTACTTGTCTGTGTATGCTCCAGGAAATCTGCTAACCTGTTCTCTGAGAATTTGCGGCATTGAAATTCAGATTGTGGAGGATCGATATCACCATAATCTATACTAAGAATATGATTTGAGTAATCAGCTAGATGAAATTACCTCACTAATGTTGACATTTATACTTGCCAGTTTCTTTTGTACATATATTTTATGCAGTGTAGAAAAACGAGGCCAAAGAGCGAAAAAGAACTAATCTGGGTCACTGATGAAAACATGTTGAACCCTTCTCACTGGTAAGCTGCAAAATTTCAGAAATGTCTGTACTGTTAACAAGCAGAATCGACAGAGCAATGTAGGCAGACGCGCTTCTTGATAAATAACATTAATTGCTGCAAACCTAGGGAGCCCCAGACACAAGCGCAGAGCGTCCCGCTCCAAGAGAACCAACGGCTTTGTTTTGTAGGCAGGTCCTCTTGGAAACAAGACACATCCAAATTGTAATATTGGGCGGATTAACATTTTGTATAACATTAACATGTTATACAAAATGTCTTTACGTACGCCGAATTGGCGATTACTCATTATTTTCTGTAAGCCTAAAACCCGTTGGGCCTAAGCCGCCATGTATTCTATATGTGGACTTTAGTTTTTCGTTACACAACACACCCAAATATTTAAGGAGGTTTACTTGAAGAAGGGGTTCCTGATCCAATGCAATGGCGATTGAAATGTAACCGGCTATGGGAAACACCAAGAGAGCACTCTTATTTACATATAAAGCCATTGGAATTGACTGCGGCCATCTTTCTAGCAAGTTAAATTATATTTGTAATTTTTGCTGTAGAGCATAAATATCATTATCAGCAGAAAAGAAGGCTATATAATCAGCATGCACATAGACATAGATATCCTGGCAGGTTGGTATGCAACTCATTAGTATATTAAATAGAAGAGGTGATAGAAATCCTCCTTGGGGAACTCCGCGACTCTGTATCTAGATGACGAGCATTCATCCTTGGCACAATAGAATTCCCGTGAGATCAAAAACTCTGCTAACCACGCCGTCATGTACTTTGAAAAGTTTGAAGTCGTCAGTGTACTCAGAAAAGTCGAATGTTCAACGATATCATAGGATTTTGCAATGTCAAGAGTCACTAGCACCGCGTATTGTCTTCTTTTTTAGCAAGCTGTATTCGGCTCTCTAAGTCTGCATGGGCACACCAGATAGAACAATCTGATCTAAATCCAACTTGTTGAGGTTTTAGTATTGGTTGGCCTTCTATCGAACTAGTGATCTTGCTGTGCAGAACCCTCTCTGTGAGTTTTACCATGTTATTAGTCAAGTATATAGGTCTTATATTTGTTATGTTGAACCCTGATCCCTATTTCTTAGGTATTGGAATTACCGTCGCTATTTTCCAATCATAAGGGATACATGCAAGCTTTAGAGAATAATTTATAACATTAAGAATTTCACAGGGAGATATCCTAAATAATATTGGGATCATAGGCACTGTGATTCCATCCCGGCCCGCAGCTGAAAGGGGTAACTGCCTTATCACGCAGGAAAGTTCCGACATTGTATCTTCCTCAAAATCAGCCTGGTTTGTACGATTCTGCCACTGGATAGGTACAGTTGATGTAAATCTACCCTCTAGGCCTTCAGCGATTAAATATAGAGCTTCAGTCATTTGTGCTGACGATAGAAGTTCATAATTCGAATCTGCTGGCGATGGCAGGATCTTCGTTCCTCTCATGTATCGAAAGAGTACTTTCCTATTTTTCGGTTTTTAGAGGAGTCTTAATGTCTGCGATCATATTACTATTTTGCTTTAGCGACTATGCATTTAAAATTAACTACTAGAAATTTATAATCACACCAGTTCTTAGGGGATTGATTGTGAATGAGCTGCTTCCAAGCTGCTTGGCGACGGCGGTGATCTCGTGTGCAATCATCATTCCACTAAAGACTAGAGGGCGCCCTTTTGGCCGACTTAACAGTAAATTCAGCTCGTTTATAATCTCTTTTAATATTGCCTTTATCTTCATCGCTTTGCAATCGTTGCTCTCGTCAGAGGAAGTCGTGATAAAGCTGATGTTAGGTTATCTCTCAAATTTTTGTAATTCAAAAATACTGACTTGTGAGCAAGGAGGGGTTCTGGGGCGAGAAATTTTAAAACTTATAAGAAAATTATCACAATATATATATATATATATATATATATATATATATATATATATATATATATATATATATATATATATATATATATATATTCTATTATATATATAATATAACAGAGCTAACTACGCTGCACTAAATCTAGCTCTTGAATCTTACTTTCCTACTTTTGACACATTGGCAGATGAGTTAAATGGGGAAGAGCTATGGAGAGTACTTAAAGAGAAGCTTTTTGAACTGCGTGCTAAATTTGTTCCCCTTCGAACACTCTTCCGAAAATTCAAAAGATGAACCGTGGTTTAACAGGTAACGCAGTTCTTTATTAAGAAAAATCAGAAGAATTTATCGGCTTAGCAAGACTCAGAAATCGGGTAGTCGCTACATACAGTTAGCAGGGTTAAAACGTAGTTTTAGAAAGCTCGCTGGATCAGCCAAACAAACATACTTCGCTAACTTAGGCCAGAGGCTGCTAGACGATCCGAAGGAATTTTGGAAATACGTTAAAAGAAACGGTAAGGAGGACACTTCTCTTCCACCATTGCACTGGTCCGACCGAATTAATAATGATGATCCGAGTAAGGTCAACATTTTTGTTAATTACTTTTCATCGGTATTTCAGTCACATTTTTCAGATGCTAGTGCAGTTACAATTAATGATTTTTATGTCCATGTCGACAAAATGTCTGAGGTTGTGTTTAGTGCGACGGGAGTCGAGAGATTTTTGCAAGGCTTGAAACGCACGAAAGCGAGTGGTCCGGTTGATATCCCGGCATCGTTTCTTATTAACTGTTCAGGCACTCTGTGCTTATATTTTTTTCGTTTATTTCAAAATTCCTTAAATGACTGCATTGTTTCTGGAGACTGGAAGTTGGCCCACGTGGTACCAATTCATAAAAGTGGACAGAGGTACAGAGTTGAGAATTATAGGCCAGTGTCGTTAACTAGTATTGTATGCAAAGTCATGGAACATGTGATTTATAGCAGCATAATGTCTGACCTTGTCGCCAATAACCTTCTTCATCCTAGTCAGCATGGGTTCCGGCAGGGCTTTTCTTGTACGACGCAACTGGTAGAATTTACTCATCACCTTGCCTCAGCTGTTGACAAGCAGCAAAGTGTTGACTATATATTTTTGGATTTCAGAAAAGCTTTTGATGTCGTTACGCATAGTCTCTTGTTCGCTAAACTTCAATATTCCAAATTGGATGATAGGGTTATCGCTTGGATAGCTGAGTATCTTCGCTCAAGGCAGATGTCTGTCGCTCTGAGCGGTTGTTCCTCTACATATGTTGCCGTGGCCTCTGGTGTACCACAGGGATCAGTCTTAGGTGCGCTTCTATTTTCGTTGCTCATAAATGACATCATTTTCGGTTTCACACCATCATTTAGAATGTTTGCAGATAACTGTGTAGTATATAGGGCCATCAATAGCGACCTTGACAAACAAGCACTGCAAAACGATTCAGATTTAATTGCTGCATGGTTTGAAAAATGAAAAATGTCGATTAGTGTGAAAAAAGCGTCCACGTCACCTTTACCAGGAAACTCTCGCACTGAAGAAATCATTACACGCTTAACAACGCTAATCTTCAACATGTCACGGAATATAAATATCTAGGCGTATTTTTCACTGCTGATTTGAGATGCAATAAACATGTCACTTACGTCAGGAACAAGGCGGTAGAAACATTAGGTTTTCTGAAACGTAACTTCAGTAGTTTACCACAAGAACTTAGAGAGCAGCTCTAATTTGCACACGTCCGCAGCTTACTGGAATATGCGTGCGTCTGCTGGGACCCATATACTAAAGAACTTACAGATAAACTTGACAAAGTGCATAATAGAGCAATTAGATTTGTCCTTGGAAATTACGACAGGATGCTTAGTGTGACAGAGAGCAGAAAAACATTAAATTGGGGTCTTTTTGGAAACCGTTGTCGAAACCTCAGATTAAAATTCTTTCTTAGCATTTATAATTCGACAACAGGGATCATCAGGCACTTGTATTTTCAACCACCCAACTATGTTTTGTAAAGACGGGATGATCACTTAAAAATGCGCGAGATTCCTTTTGGGGGTGACACTTTTCGCTACTCTTTCTTTGTCCGCACTATAAGAGAATGGAACACTCTGCCACCGGAAATAGTCTCTATTGATTCAACTGATTTTTTCCCTGCTTTATGAATGTTTTTTATGTGTTTGATCATATCTACTGTACCCTCCCTTCTTTAATGCCTTATGGCGAAGCAGGTACTTATTAAATAAAAAATAAAATAAATAAATATTCTTACGAGAAATTGAGAACATTACGAGGGAATGTAACAACATAGGGATGATTTTGAAACATTACAGCAGTGACAATTTTCCATGAAGGTTCTTTGCGTCGCTTGCTGTAGCACTGCACAGAAGGCTATAGCGTTGTACAGTGGCCCTATGATATTACATCACTTGTTCATGTTTTTATTTTGCTGTGACTGGCCGATACAGTTATAGATGGGAATAAAGAAACCTTTTATGGATTGGTCAAATCAATTGCTCCTTCAGGAAAATAAATTTTTTATCGAAAAGAATTAGCATCATCGTTGCTCTGTCGAAGCTGTCGTGAGCAGATGATTGCAACGAATCTTTCGAAATGTTTTAATTTTGCTGTATTGGAAGCACCAAGAAAGGTTTCCGCTTCAATCTCCAATAAATGTGATCAGCCTTGTTTACGGCAACTTCGAGCGATGGAGGCAGCTTGCAAAGCGGCGATGAATAAAGCAGTGAACTCGAACTCAGTGGGAAGATAAAATAATTAGATAGAAACGCTCAATATACCATTGGTTTCTCAAGGAGTGCTTCAAATTTAAAAACTAAATTCTTTGTGAGCTGTTCTTAGTCATTTCTAATTTCCTTCAATGATAAAATATTTACTGTTGAGGAGGCCGCCATTAACATAATTGTATTCATGCGGAAAATTGTGAGGTGATGCATAAAAAGCGTCGCGTATAATATTCTTCCGTGCATCATACATGACAAATGTATACGTGTTGTCCCAGTGCATGCTGCTTAAAATTTATTGTCCTTTTTTACGCTATTGAACAAGTGCTGTGTGAATGAAAAATGATCTGAAAGTGCGAGCGCGCCAAAGAAGTTCTCTCTCTCTCTCTCTCTCTCTCCATATATATATATATATATACGCTCAACGATTTGCCTGGAAACAGGCCTGCCTCGGTGACTTCATGCGCCGACGCTGATCGCCACAACGTGAAGACGGCGCTGCTGGCAGACTGGAGTGGTATAAAGACTGAACACCCCTCGACTCAAGCCATAGGGCACGGCGGCACTGCCAGGATGCAACACCTCAACCCATTTGTTTATCTACCGCAGGTGAGCAGGCGTTATGACAAATGTATTCGTTCAAATTACCTATGCCTAATAGTGCTGCCGTGCCCTAGGCAGATTTGTGCCCTATGGAGTGACATGGGTACCTGAATCAAGGAATTACTGTTGCTCAGTGGCGACATTGAAACAAACCCGGGACCCGATATGAACAAGATCATGAAACAGCTTCAAGTAATTGCAGATGACATAAAAGAAATAAAAGAAGAACGTTTAAAATCTATTGAAGCAAAACTTGAACAAGTAACGTTACTGAAAAACAAGATCACGTCCCGTGTCTCCCAAGTAACCAATCTTCAAAAAACCGTTCAATACTTGGAGTTAAAAATAGACGACTTAGAAAACCGGTCTAGAAGGTCATACTTACTTGTGTCTTGTGTATGGCGTACCGGAGGAGGCAGACGAACACCCCGAAACCCTCGAACAAACCATAAGTGAGCAGATACTTAAGAACATACTAAAGATTAAACCCGTTCCAATAGAAAGAATCCACAGGATAGGAAAACAAAACGCTCAAAAACCTAGACCAGTGATGCTGAAACTCCTCGACTTCCAAGACAAAGTAACCATTCTTAGAAACTGCACGAAACTAAAGAGCACCACTTTCTCTGTTGGAGAGGACTTCTCAAATAGGGTGAGATACATCAGAAAAATGCTTTGGCAAATTGCAAAAACCAAAAAAGAAGCCGGAGACAAAGTATTTCTGGTCTATGACAAGTTAAAAGTGAATGAAGATCTGTACCGATGGGATGACGATGCAAATGATATTGTGCTCGTAAGCGCTGGCCGTCACACCAATAACCATGAAAAAAAGGACGAAGCGGAAGCATCAGGCGAGCCACAACGCCGCAGCCAACGAAAGAAATAACATTTCTTACCATAAACACCCGCAGCATGCTTCAAAAATTAGTACCGCTTGAATCCTTACTTCTCGGAATTGAACCTGACTTCGTAGCTTTGACAGAAACATGGCTGACAAATGAGATAAAGGATTTTGAGGTAACACCCCCCCCCCCCCCCCCAACTACGTCATCATTCGTAAAGATAGGCAGACACGCGGAGGAGGTGTTGCCATCCTACTTAAAAAAGAGCTTTCCTTTGAAATACTTCCTGAGGTTATCGGAGTCGAGGCAATATTTTGCAAGCTTCTCTTCCCTTCTTGCCCAGTATTTGTTGGCTGCGTTTATCGCAGCCCATCTTCAGACAAGGATAGCTTGCAGGCATTGCACACGTATATGCATCGGTATTTTCTCGGAGCCAGGCTAATTTTGCTCGGCGACTTTAACCTACCCGATATAAACTGGCAAACAATGCAACACAACAGCGCATGCACGGATGCGCTCATTGACATCATGTTGACATTTAATCTGTCCCAAATCGTAAAACAGCCTACGCGTATCCAAGGGTGCTGTTCTAATATACTCGACTTGGTGTTCTTAAGCGATCATTTTCCTGCAGATAATGCAGAGGTTGAAATTCTTGAGGGCATATCAGACCACGAAGTTATTCAGGGCTCCGTTTCTATAGTTGACATTCCTATGCCGTCCAACTCCTTTTCTGCCTATCTTGACTTTAACCATGCCGATGACACCAGTATACTTGATCATCTTTTCCATGAACTTGCTTCATTTGAACTCTTTGCGAATGATTCAAACACAAATGTGGAAATACTATGGGCAAGCTTCAAATCAGTCGTAACACATTGCGTTCTCAACTATGTGCCATCTAAAACAAAGAAGACACGAAAACATAATTCATGGATAACGCTTGAAATTATCCATTGCAAGCGTAAAGTAAAGCGTCTCAGAAAAACTTTGAAGGCAAAACCTACTCCACAAATTCGGAACAAGTTGAGTCAAGCAATTACTAAGATGAAATCCCAAATAAAAATGTCCAAAGCAAACTATTTTACAAGTACACTACCCAACTTTTTGAAAACGTCTCCCCAGAAGTTCTGGAACTACCTTAATCCCAAAAACCGTATTAGGCCCGCGGCCCCGGAAGAAAGCAAAGATAAAGCAAACTCGCTAAATAACTATTTCCAATCTGTTTTCACGATTGATGATGGAAATGTGCCTGATGTTGACATTTGCAACACCCGACATATTGAACCACTTGTTGTGACAGAGTCCGGAGTGCTTAATTTGTTGTTAAAATTAGATACTAAGAACAGTGCCGGTCCCCATAACTTGCCAAATGAATTTCTTAGGCGATATGCTGAATGGGTAGCCAAATACTTGTGTATACTTTTCAATAAGTCCCTATCAACCTTTTCCCTCCCCCAATAATAGAAAATCGCAAAAGTTGCTGCTGTTCATAAATCTGGTAGCGAAGCTGACCCTTCAAGTTTCAGAACCATTTCACTAACCAGCACAACTTGCAAACTACTGGAACACATTATTCTTAAACATCTAACGTTGTACCTTGACCAGAATCACATCTTATCGCCACTACAACACGGTTTTCACAAAGGACTATCTACAGTTACCCAACTGGTTGAACTAATTCACGACATCTCCCTCAATGTAGACTGTACAAAACAAACTGATTTAATTCTATTAGATTTCTCAAAGGCGTTTGATCGGGTGCCACACAAAAAACTTATAAAAAATTAGAAGCAACGATAGGCGCAGGCCCACTTACTGACTGGATCGACAATTATCTGAGTAACCGAACACAGTATGTGCAAGTCAATCGCGAAAGTTCTACCATAGCCAACGTTACGTCAGGTGTACCGCAGGGCAGTGTCTTGGCCCCCATTTTATTTTTAATCTTCATTAATGATTTATCTGCTGGCATTGCTGTTAATGTGAGGCTTTTCGCCGATGATTGTATACTTTACCAGGAAATAAACGCCCCAGAAGATCATGTAAAACTGAACAATGCCTTGCAGTTCATATCTAAGTGGTGTGCTCTTTGGCAAATGACCCTGAATGTTAAAAATCTGCTCTCTTGAGGATAACAACAAAAAAGCAAGTATCTAATTTTGTTTACGTTATAAATAACTCTCCACTTCCGGTAGTGACTAAACACAAATATCTAGGTTTAACTTTAACGCAAGATTTTAGATGGGATATCCACGTTAGTCATGTCACATCAGCTGCATTAAAACGGCTATTTTTCCTTCGTAGAAGTCTCGCTTCCGCGCCACCTAAAACGAAACTTCTAGCCTACAAAGCATTCGTCAGACCTGTCTTAGAATATGCAAACGTCGCGTGGTTGCCCTTTACAAACAATCTCATAAATGTCCTAGAACGAATACAACGAAAAGCGATAAGATTTGTCTATAACAAGTACAGAATAACTGACTCACCCACAGAACTTTTAAAAAAAGCAGGCCTCTTAAAAATAAAAAACCGCGCTAAACTGGCACGTCAGAAATTCCTATATCAGTTTGTTCACCAACAGCTAAACATAGACAGTTCAAAGTACATGTCATTTAAAGAAACAAGGCCAACACGACAAAAGCATTCTCAGACACTGAATGAATATCAGTGCCGGACGAACTGTCTGAAATATTCTTATTTTCCACTAGCAATTCGCGAGTGGAATAACTTCAGTATAACAAACAGTCGATCATTGGAAACTTTTTCATCTCTGCTCGAATGTTAGTTATTGTCTTCAGAACTGGCGAACTCTGTTCTTTTCTTGTCCACTGTTTGAAGGGCTCACTGTTCTTTTTTTTCAGTACTAGTTGGAATTGATGTCCTATGCTACTGAATGTATTTTAGTGGTACAGATGTAGTCATCAAATGTATTTCTGTCGGCTTTGTCTCACTCGTTATTATAATAATTCAGTGAGTACCCTCTGTAGAAATCTTGCCATTTCACAACGTATGTGCCCTTCCTGCAATAATACCTAATTTATTTATTTATTTATTTATTTCCAATACTGCTGCTCTCATCTGAGAGCGTAGCAGGAGGGCAATACAAAAAGTGCAATATATAAAACATAAAACATTTCAGGAACAATGAAATATCTAATAAATGTAAAAAAAGAGGTTACAATAAATATAAGGCAAGAACAAATAGCGTTTACCAAAATATATACAATGAATACATTTATCACACTATTGAGACAGGCCTGTAGTTATATCCTCTCTGTGTCGAGGATTAGTTGCTTGTGCCTTCAATTTTATTAACAAATTCCGAGAATGATTTGGTGTTTGTGATCGATGGATGTACTTGATTCCATTCCCTAATGGCAAGTGGAAAAAAAGAATGCTTGAAGGTTTCATTACTATATGAATATTCTGTTAGTATATTGGGATGCTGTTGGCGTGTAGGTCGGGTTTCGGAAAACGAAATGTACTTCGACACGTTTATCTTGAAACTGTTGTGAATTATCTGAAACAAGAATTTTAAGCGGGCTTCTTTCGCCCTTTCTAGCAGCGTTTTTAGATTGGATGCGTTTAAAAGGTAAGTTGGGGAGTCAGTGCGCCTGTACCTGTTGTGAATAAATCTTATCGCTTTTCTTTGCACTGCTTCCAGTTTCCTTATGTTAGTCTTTGTATGCGGGAACCAAACCACGTTGGCATATTCTAAAATCGGTCTTATAAATGTCTTATAGGCAAGCAGCTTTATTGGGGTGGGAGCTAGTTTTAGGCTTCTTTTAAGAAAAAATAACTTGCGTAGTGCTGCTGCGGAAACGTTATCTATGTGCTGGGTCCAGTTAAGGTCCGAAGTAAGCGTCACCCCTAAATATTTATGTTGGTTTACTTTAGGTAGCATGGTGCCGTCGACTGCATAGTTGAATATTGAGGGCTGTTTTCTTTTAGTTATTGTGATCACAGCGGATTTTTTTACGTTTATTGACATCTGCCATTGTTTACACCATTCGGATATTGTGTTTAGGGAGGCACTCAGCGCAAGGTGGTCTGTATGGCTATTGATTTCCTGATATATAACACAATCGTCAGCAAAAAGTTTTATGTTAGAGTCGATGTTTGTTGCAATGTCGTTGATATAGATTAAAAATAACAATGGTCCAAGAACTGATCCTTGTGGTACGCCTGATGATACAGAAACGGTTTTCGATGTAGCTTGTTCAAAGAATACGAATTGTTTTCGATTGAGCAAAAAGTCCTTAATCCAACTGGCGAATGAGGTGTTACCTAAGATGGCTTCCAATTTCGCAATTAATTTGTTATGGCAGACACTGTCAAATGCTTTTGAAAAATCTAATAGGACCATATCTGTTTGACTGCGGCGATTGAGGCTATGTGCAAGGTCATGTACAACTTCGGTCAATTGTGTAATAGTTGATAAACCGTTTCGAAATCCATGCTGGTTGGGAGAAAAAAAATGTATTTGTTCAAGGAAAGATGTGATGTGTTTAAAAATAACATGTTCTAGTAGTTTGCACGATGTACTTGTAAGAGATATAGGTCTATAGTTCGATACCAGGACTTTATCTCCGGATTTATGTATTGGTATGACTTTAGCTAATTTCCAGTCAGACGGTAATTTAGCGAGCTGCAAGGATTTCCTAAAAATTATTCCGAGATATTTACTACTCCATTCCGCGTACCTTTTAAGAAATTCGTTCGGAATGTTATCGGGACCACTAGATTTCCTGGGATCAATTTTCAATAAAAGATTCATGACACCGGCATCTGTAATGATTAGGTCATCGATGGTCGTGGTAATGCGCGAACTAATAGAGGGTACATTTTTATTTTCAGCTGTGAATACAGATTGAAAAAAGTTGTTAAATGACTCAGCTTTATCTTGTTTTTCTTTTGCAGATAGTTGTGTCACTGCCCCCTTTACACTGAAATGTTTCCAGAACCTGCGAGGGTTATTTGCAAGGAAACTCGGCAGAGTTACGTTAAAGTAATGATCTTTTGCCGCTTTGGTTTTATCTCGTAGATCAGTCTTAGCGTTCTGCAGTTTTAAAGTTATCGACTGGCTTTGGTTATTTTTTGCTGTTTTACGAAGACGATTCACGCGACGTTTTGAGTGAATAACTTCACGCGTGATCCATGGGTTTGACCTCTGTTGTTTTCTAGTTTTTTGGGGAACATACTTATCGATACAAAAAAATATAATTGATTTGAACTTAATCCATAGAGCGTCTATGTCACATGATGCGTCCGACGCGAGTTGTGAAAAGTTGGCAAACTCGTAGTCTAAGTGTGTTAGTATGCTGTTGTCGTCTGCTCTTTGAAAGTCAGCAATCACAGACACTTCGTCACGATTGATTTGGGTATTGCTAATAGGTAGAATGCATAGCGGTATATCGTGGTCCGAAATGCCTTCAATAATACTCGATTTAACGGCACTTATCGGGAAGTGTTGGCTGAGAAGGATAAGATCCAGGATGTTTTTAACGGCACCTTGTGTGCGTGTAGGCTCAGTTACGATTTGTTGAAGGTTAAAGGCAAGCATAATATCAAGGAGAGCTTCAGAGGCTGCTGACGAGTGATGCATAGTATTCCATTCTATGTCAGCAAGATTGAAATCACCCATCAGCAGTACTTTCGAATTTTTCACATTTTGATGCATGAATTCTTGAATGGCCGATATACTTTCATGACCCGATGACGGGCTCCGGTAAACACACCCAATGAACACAGTCCCTGAGTCACACGTGAGTTTACAAAAGATTGCTTCAGCTTCTAAATTGTGCGCCAAAACGTGGAAGGAAAAGCGATTCTTTATCAGCAGAGCAACACCACCCCCTCGCGCCAGACGGTCCTTGCGGATTACAGAATAACTTGGGGGAGCAATTTCAGAGTCGTACACGTCGGGGGTGAGCCATGTTTCAGTAATAGCCACAACATCAGGTTCATATTCAAGCAACAGATTTTCAAGAGCTTCGATTTTGTTTAGAATACTTCTAGCATTTATATTCAGTACAGTTATTTCTTTAATTTTGTGCCTTGACGAGTGTAAGGCCGCCCCTTCGTGTCGTCCTTTTTTGACGAAGCAGAACTTTGTCATTTTTTTCGTTATTCCAAACGAAGGCTTGGCCATTAATATAGAGTTTGTCGAAGGCTAGTGACACCTTCTCGTGTTTCTGTCGATTTTCTTTTGCACTCTCCCAAAGCCTCTTTCTGACTTCCCGTATTTTACGCGAGAAGTCTTCACCAATGGACAAGCCAGAGTTTTTCAGTTTGTACCCATTTTTGAGTATTCCATTTTTTTGTCTAGAATCCAGCAGTTTGAAAATCACTGGTCTGACTTTATTTGTCTGTGCATTCCCTAATCGGTGTATACGTTCGATTGCAACTGGTTCAAGTTCCAGTTTTTCTTTAATAATACCTTCGTTTACGGCTTGTTCTAAGCTTTCACTTGTTTCTCCCTCCTGTTCAGCTAAGCCGTACACAATAAGGTTTGACCGGCGGCTTCGATTTTCAAGGTCATCTATTCTTTTTTGCAGTGTTTCAATTACCTGTTTCATGTTTAATATTTCACCGTGAGAAGCTTCGACTTTCTTTTCTAGTTCCGTTATTGCGTCAAGCTTTTTATCAATATCGGTCAGACGCTTCTCTTTTATCTCTTTTATGTCGGAAGCAATTTCCTTTATCTGTCTTGCGATTTGGGTTAGCTCAGGCCCAGGGTTTGTTTCAATATCGCCCCCAAGGAGCAATAATTTCTTCGCTAGGTCTATACATATTGACACAATTCCACAAAACTGCCGCGGGCACAGCAGCACAAGCAAGAAACGGTTGTCTGATCGAATACAAATTCCATGTTCCCTTCTCACCTGCACGATGAAGACGAAGGGGTTAAGCGTCCGCATTGCCTGAGTGCCGCTGTGCCCACAGCCTGCGTTGTTTGGTGCGGGCGCTTTTGTAGTCGTGGTTATCCGTGGTGGCGCTGCTTGTAGGTCGATTGCACTGGTTGCCTTGTAGTGACGCAACACAGATTCAACTGCCACGAAGAGCAGGATATCTGGTGCGTGTAGTGTCGGTGCGTTGAATGCCTGCGCAGTCCACGTGTCCGTGGTCAAGATGGCGTTTCCACCGCTGACAGAGAACAGCAAGTCCGGGAAGAGCTGCAGCATCTGCACGATGAAGACGAAGGGGTTAAGCGTCCGCATTGCCTGAGTGCCGCTGTGCCCACAGCCTGCGTTGTTTGGTGCGGGCGCTTTTGTAGTCGTGGTTATCCGTGGTGGCGCTGCTTGTAGGTCGATTGCACTGGTTGCCTTGTAGTGACGCAACACAGATTCAACTGCCACGAAGAGCAGGATATCTGGTGCGTGTAGTGTCGGTGCGTTGAATGCCTGCGCAGTCCACGTGTCCGTGGTCAAGATGGCGTTTCCACCGCTGACAGAGAACAGCAAGTCCGGGAAGAGCTGCAGCATCTGCACCATGAAGACGAAGGGGTTAAGCGTCCGCATTGCCTGAGTGCCGCTGTGCCCACAGCCTGCGTTGTTTGGTGCGGGCGCTTTTGTAGTCGTGGTTATCCGTGGTGGCGCTGCTTGTAGGTCGATTGCACTGGTTGCCTTGTAGTGACGCAACACAGATTCAACTGCCACGAAGAGCAGGATATCTGGTGCGTGTAGTGTCGGTGCGTTGAATGCCTGCGCAGTCCACGTGTCCGTGGTCAAGATGGCGTTTCCACCGCTGACAGAGAACAGCAAGTCCGGGAAGAGCTGCAGCATCTGCACGATGAAGACGAAGGGGTTAAGCGTCCGCATTGCCTGAGTGCCGCTGTGCCCACCATTTGCCGCTGTGCCCACCACAATTGGGCTTGGCAGTATATGTAAATAAATAAATTATATATATATATATATATATATATATATATATATATATATATGAGATCTAACAGACAGTAATGCCAAAGAATGTACAGGGGAAGTTATTAGAACCAATGGAATGTAAATAAGAAGAAAGAAAAGTGGATGAAAACATAACTAGCCGTGAGCAGGAATCGAACCTACGACCTTCAAATAATGCATTTGATGCTCTAACCACTGAGATACCACAGCGGCCTTCCCTCCTCTTTTTTGGGTTTATATGTAAATTTAGAAGTAGGAGTGACAGTCAGCGCCATCTATAAGCCAAACGACGAGTGTGAAAACACTCTTATGCTCATGTTTTGGCGTCACGTAGCCCGTGAACTTATTATGAGTGGGCAGCTGATTAATTGTCCCTCTTATACAACCTAAACACACCAAGTCTGCCAGTACGAGACCCTCGTTCAAATGAAATAAGGGAAAGAATTGTATACCTAAGGGCTCGTTTTTCCGTGTTTTAACACAATATTAATGAGATCTATCAGACAGTAATGCCAAAGAATGTACAGGGGAAGTTATTAGAACCAATGGAATGTAAATAAGAAGAAAGAAAAGTGGAAGAAAAAACAACCATCCGTGAGCAGGAATCGAACCTACGACCTTCAAATAATGCGTTTGATGCTCTAACCACTGAGCTACCACAGCGGCCTTCCCTCCGAACGCGCTATTCGAAGTTCGTAGGTTCGATTCCTGCTCACGGCTGGTTATTTTTTCATCCACTTTTCTTTCTTCTTATTTACATTCCATTGGTTCTAATAACTTCCCCTGTACATTCTTTGGCATTACTGTCTGTTAGATCTCAATAATATTGTGTTAAAACATGGAAAAACGAGCCCTTAGGTATACACTTCTTTCCCTTATTTCATTTGAACGAGGGTCTCGTACTGGCAGACTTGGTGTGTTTAGGTTGTATAAGAGGGACAATTAATCAGCTGCCCGCTCATAATAAGTTCACGTGCTACGTGACGCCAAAACATGCGCATAAGAGTGTTTTCACACTCGTCGTTTGGCTTATAGATGGCGCTGACTGTCACTCCTACTTCTAAATTCACATATAAACCCAAAAAAGTGGATGGAGGGAAGGCCGCTGTGGTAGCTCAGTGGTTAGAGCATCGCGTTATTCGAAGGTCGTAGGTTCTATTCCTGCTCACGGCTGGTTATTTTCCATCCACTTTTCTTTCTTCTTATTTACATTCCATTGGTTCTAATAACTTCCCCTGTACATTCTTTGGCATTACTGTCTGTTAGATCTCATTAATATTGTGTTAAAACACGGAAAAATGAGCCCTTAGGTATACACTTCTTTCCCTTATATATATATATATATATATATATATATATATATATATATATATATATATATATATATATATATATATATATATATATATATATATATATATATATATATATATATATATATATATGAATGAGAGACGTGGCCTAGCTCATACCCCTTGTTTATTCCTTTCTGACTTCTTCATCATCGACTTCTACCAACAATCGCTTCATACGTAACACGATTCCCCTCCCCTCGAAAGAAGACATGAATTACGATCAAGCAAAAGCAAACAAGGAGAGGTTAAAAAGTCACAAACGTCAAAATTCACAATTGATTCTATGCTCCAGGGTAGTTCCGTAAACTTTCAAAGACTTCAGGGGAGAGTGCAGCAGTCCGGTTAACGCAGGAGTTCTGGTGGGCAAGGCTGATGGTTGCGTCCTGGATAACCCAAAAACGCTTTGGACATGGAGATCGGGGTAATCACAGCTGGTATTCTTGTGAAGAACGAACGAGGCTTGAACATCTTGCAGAATTGACAGTTCCGATATTGTAGGCATCGAATTCCTCGTCGTGGGTGATACACAGGACGTGGAGGCAGCTTGCGTGCGCGTTAATAGAGGTTGTTTGGGCGCTGCCTTTGTTCCTTACGAGTACAAGGGGTGCTTTTGTGGCTTTTGGAAAATTTTCCATAGCGATGTCGCAGATGTTTTGATCGAAGGCTCATTTTTGATCTCTGGTGGAGAATGTATCCACGACGATGGGCCTTTTCGCTATGTTCTTTGAGCCTTAAGAGTGGTTTCGATGAAGTTTTCTTTTGTCGTTGGCAATGCTGAAGAATACGTTGACGTTATAGTTTCTTGGTTTCGCCGACTTGCTTGTGGTGTCACATTGATCATGGTGTGCCCGGATTCTTAGCAAGCCCTCCACAGGCTTCTACGACGCCAACCAATGCAGCTGTTTCTGGCGCAAGACAATGTGGGGGGGGGGTTTCGCGCACTTGAATCTTCTGTATTCATAAACCGCTCATTGTTTGTCGTTACCTGAAGGGTACTTGTGTCATCAGAAGTCGCACCTACGCTTTTGTTTTCAGTGTTGGCAGTGAGGTTGTGAACTGGATTGACGTCGCTTCAATCTTGGGATTGATGAACACTAGACGCTTCTGCAAAAGTCTTTTCTTCACAAGATGCTGATTGTGAATGCTTCTGTCTTTGTGGAACTGCTGAGCTGAATACCAAGTCAGTTTGAAAAGTACGCATACGGCACGAAGTATTCAATGCATCTGAGTCATCAATAGTGGATTAAATTCTTTTATGCAGCGGAGGGTTAAGCATTGGCGATATTTGCGCGGATGAGGAACCAGGTGAAAGGTTGGGAAAACGATAGCGTGGTCTTTCCATGACCATGTGGCTAACTTCACCTGACGGGAATTGTAAATTCATGCTCTGTGCTCGAATGCGTGAAGGCTGCTTATGATATCGATGACTGAGTTCGAATGCACTGAGAGTGTGTGTTCTAGTCGAATCTTCATTATAGTCTTGAAACCAGACGATCATTTTTTTCTTTTATCTTTTGCCAAGACTCATCGTCGTCAAATATGTGGGAGATGTTATGACCGGCACAACAAGGAGGTGGCTTGCAAGGGACGCTCATCGGCGTAACGGTCAAACGCTGTCCACGTCCTGCAGGAACGCGGGAAGCGTCTGTCTGCGCCGCAGGAAACGCACATCGGCGTCGCTGGGAGACACAGCCTGCGTCAGAGAAGATGCACGTGCACGGACGGAGAGGTATAAAAAGCGCGTCGCGTGTGCGGTCGGCGCTCTCTCCATAGAGAAAGAAGAAGATTTCTCTATGCTCTCTCTCTGGACTTCGCTGGCCCGCTCGTCGCGAGTGCGCTCTGGGCCCTTGTGATGGAAAGGCGTGTCAGTACGCTCTCGTTGCAATGTACTTCTCTTGCAAATATGTAAATGAAACGCATCTTCTACTTGTTCGTGAGATGCGTCGCAAGAGTCGTTCTTCGCTGGATCCTGGGTGGCAGCCTCAACCCCTCCCCGGGCATATCAGTGAGGTAAAATTTGAATGCCTCACCGGTGACGTAGTCACTGAAGTTCGTAACCATCTCCCGTTCCGACCATGATGCAGCGGTAGCGTGGAGCTCGACCAGGTTGAACCAGTCCTGTACAGGTCCATCGTCCGCTGCTCCGGTGTACTTGAGGATGGGAAGGTCAGTCGATGGTGCTGTCATGATGCTGGTCATGGTGTAGAGTTGGGATGCACTTGTGTGGTTCACGTTCGGTCACTGCGTCTGGCTGAGTTGTTCTATCTATGATGATGGCCAGTTGATGAAGTGGCTCCCAGGTCTTCATCCTGTCGACTCATGTGACGCTATGATGAATGGGAGACGTGGCCTGGCTCATACCCCCTGTTTATTCTATTCTGACTTCTTCTTCATCGGCTTCTACCAACAATCGCTTCACACGTCACACACACACACACACACACACACACACACACACACACACACACACACACACACACACACACACACACACACACACACACACATATATATATATATATATATATATATATATAAATTGTGAGGTAATGCATAAAAAGCGTCGCGTGTAATATTCTTCCGTGCATCATACATCACAACTATACACGTGTTGTCCCAGTGCATGCTGCTTAAAATTCACTGTCTTGTTCTGGGACGTTAAACCCCACAAATCATTATCATCAAAATTCACTGTCCTTTTTTTACGCTATTGAACAAGTGCTGGGTGAATGAAAAATGATATGAAAGTGCGATCGCGCCACAGAAGCTCTCTCTCTCTCTCTCTCTCTCTCTCTATATATATATATATATATATATATATATATATATATATATAGTATTACTCCCACTATATATATATATATATATATATATATATATATATATATATATATATATATATATATATATATATATATATATATATATATATATATATATATATATATATATAGTGGGAGTAATAATTCAAAATGGGCCAGTTAGTCTTCGTGAAGGTATGAAATATGGCACAACGGGAGCGTTGTCAACAAGGATAAATATATTTATTTCCCAACAGTTTCGAGAGGGGTCCTCCCTTCATCAGGGGATGAGTTATACTGACATGAGCTTCCAAACTTCGTTGCTGCCGCGTCCCTCTCGCCTTGAAAAATGTTTGCGAGAGTGAGAGGGAACTAGAAAAAGGAAAAAAAACAAAAAAAGGGGAGAAAAAAGACGAAAAAGAAAAAGAAAGAAAAGAAAGAAAGTAAAAAAGAGGAAGAACCACTGTCAACACTGAGAACGAAGCCAACTGTCCGTCTACATCCACATACGGTTCATATCACGTGCTGTTCAGTTCTTGACATGTGTCGGGCCACCCAAGATTGTCGCCGCGGTGCCGGGAGGGTCCGTGACGGCGTGCATAAAGAAAGGGGTTTCCCCGTAATGGGTCGGTCGGCGGGCGGCGTGCGTAAAGGAAGGAATTCCCGTTAATGGGTTGGTCGGCTATTTACCTTTAATCTTCGTCCGTTTCCCTTCAATGGTCATGAAGTGGTAGGCGAAGGTAAGCACTTTGTATGTGCATGTGGAAAAAAAAAAGGAAAGGACAGTGTACACGTACGAGTCAGTCAGAAAAAAGCATGGTCTCCAGCTATCAAACTTTGTCACCAAATTTCTCCTGGCTTACTTCTCGGAGGCAGTTGAGTTTTCCGGGGTCCTCGTTGATGCCGGCTACTACTGTACGAAATTTCAAAATAAAATATGCCTCACGCTGTTCGCGCTCGCGTCTGTTTGAGAAACCGGACTGCAAAAGAGTTACGCTGATATTTTCAAAACTGTGGTTTGGCAGGCGCAGATGTCTAGAGAAAGGTAGCTTCGGCAGTGAAGTGGCGTGGTACCGGTGGCGTGGTACTGCCGAAGCTACCTTTATCTAGACATCTGCGCCTGCCAAACCACAGTTTTGAAAATATCAGCGTAACTCTTTTGCAGTCCGGTTTCTCAAACAGACGCGAGCGCGAACAGCGTGAGGCATATTTTATTTATTTATTTATTTATTTATTTATTAGAATACCCTCAGGGCCCGTAGGGCATTACAGAAGGGGTGGGTACAACATATATAACACACAAGAAAAAAAGACAAAATTTCAAATTATTTTCAAATTTCGTACAGTAGTAGCCGGCATCAACGAGGACCCCGGAAAACTCAACTGCCTCCGAGAAGTAAGCCAGGAGAAATTTGGTGACAAAGATTGATAGCTGGAGACCATGCTTTTTTCTGACTGACTCGTACGTGTACACTGTCCTTTCTTTTTTTTTTCCACATGCACATACAAAGTGCTTACCTTCGCCTACCACTTGACGACCATTGAAGGGAAACGGACGAAGATTAAAGGTAAATAGCCGACCGACACATTAACGGGAATTCCTTCCTTTACGCACGCCGCCCGCCGACCGACCCATTACGGGGAAACCCCTTTCTTTATGCACGCCGTCACGGACCCTCCCGGCACCGCGGCGACAATCTTGGGTGGCCCGACACACGTGAAGAACTGAACAGCACGTGATATGAACCGTATGTGGATGTAGACGGACAGTTGGCTTCGTTCTCAGTGTTGACA
This sequence comes from Rhipicephalus microplus, assembly GCF_043290135.1. Classification (NCBI taxonomy): domain Eukaryota; kingdom Metazoa; phylum Arthropoda; class Arachnida; order Ixodida; family Ixodidae; genus Rhipicephalus; species Rhipicephalus microplus. Next base: position 80,825,219 of record NC_134700.1, on the reverse strand, counting down.
GTGGTTCTTCCTCTTTTTTACTTTCTTTCTTTTCTTTCTTTTTCTTTTTCGTCTTTTTTCTCCCCCTTTTTTGTTTTTTTCCCTTTTTTTAGTTTCCTCTCACTCTCGCAAACATTTTTCAAGGCGAGAGGGACGCGGCAGCAACGAAGTTTGGAAGCTCATGTCAGTATAACTCATCCCCTGATGAAGGGAGGAGCCCTCTCGAAACTGTTGGGAAATAAATATATTTATCCTTGTTGACAACGCTCCCGTTGTGCCATATCTCATACCTTATATATATATATATATATATATATATATATATATATATATATATATATATATATATATATATATATATATATATATATATATATATATATATATATATATATGTATATATGTATATATATGGGGGGGGGGTAATTTTTTGGTAATTTTTTCATCCACTTTTCTTTCTTCTTATTTACATTCCATTAATGTTAATAACTTCCCCTGTACATTCCTTGGCATTACTGTCTGTTATATCTCATTATATATATATATATATATGTATATATATATATATATATATATATATATATATATATATATATATATATATATATATATATATATACTGGCTGACGAGTGCGATATAGGTTAGCTCCCCCCCTCACTTGTAAAGGAGTTGGTACGCCACTGGTGGAAGCTCTGCAGTCTCTGAGATTATATTATTCGCCAGCGTTCCAAATATATGAGCCATTTCGTGGGCCGAAATTTGGGATGGAGCCTTACAAATGTTTGCAGCAAGGCGCTCCATAACCTTTTCCATTGTTCCTTCGACAACTTCCGCTATGGATTGGGGCAAAGATGCATCCGCCGACAAGGTATGATGGACTGCTACCCCCGCATAACCCTCACTTCTAGCCTGAATTTCAGCTAAGGACTTTTTTTGGGGGGCAGCGTCTGCGATCTACCTTAGCAGAGCGATTTGAATTGTCCGCACTGTACACTTCATTGCATGGACAACATTTTCTTTTCTTTGCTCTGACACTAATCTGAGTTGTTAGGCTCCCTGCACATCTGGCATCTAAGAGCGGACCTACAGCCTCTCACGGTGTGGCCATAACGCCAGAATTTTACGCACTGCAGTGGTCAAGGCGAGGGCGGTTCAACTCGATATATAAGGGACCACGCCTTGATTTCTGTTGGTCGACTCGATCCTGCAAATGTTACAATCACCGACTCCATTGGGACTTTGGTTTTATCCACTACACGGCCACACCTATGAACGGAGGAGATTGCACAAGCCGCTGCAAACATCTCTAATACTTCCGATGGAGTCAAATTAATGTCAACGCCTCGCACAAACCCTTTCACGCATGACTTAGTGGTAATGAATGAATGCTTTCACCGGGTTGGAAGCAAACGTACAACACTTCAGGAGGTCTTGAACACGAAGCTGGTGTGATGACAAACAGACGATACCACTCTTGCCGAACTGTCGAACCTCTGAAATACTCTGGAAATGAGCTGTGGCTGCTCGCAGCTCAGCTTGAATTACTATCGTTTTTTTTAATCCGTATGGTACCGTCAGCGGTTAGACCAGGGCCACAGGAACTGCGGAGATACCGTTACGCAATAACAGGTCCACGGGGTCACCTGCGTTGAAAGAGAAGCGGACCAGAGAAAAGCTCCTGGTCTAGGTGAGGAAAACGACATGCCTGATTTTACAAGCACAAAAACACACAATGATCGACAATATTGCTGTAAAAACACTATGCAAGAATGTAATTGGGCACGAGTACGGCCTTCACGAACGAACAAACAGCTCTGATGCCACTTTTTTCATTATATATATATATATATATATATATATATATATATATATATATATATATATATATATATATATATATATATATATTGATTTGCTTCATCTGTTCGTCCCTTTACAATGACATGACTAGAAGGGCACAACGAGCGATTTCTGCAACTAGCGACATAACGCGCAACAAGAAATGCACAAAATTAAGAAACATAGTTTGACATGTTATTGTAGTATCGTGCGGTGGACGCGCCGCATGGAGAACACAGGGCACGGCGCTGAAGCGCCGGCCGACACGAGGTACACCCGGAAATCGAGAAAAACGCGAATCTCCAAGAGTTCAGATGTGTGGTAAAGAGGGCCGAGCGTCTGGTTTTGTGAGTGGTAGCGCAGATAAATTGGCCAGACAGCGCAATGAAGCGGAAAAATCGAAGGGCAAAGGCCGCAGAAAAAGTGGTGCGCAGGCACACCTGAACTGTATGATTGCCGATGACGTTACCAGGGAAGTTGTAACAACCAAGGAAAGGTTGTACGTAAGCGTCACCGCAAAGCAAAAGAAAGAAGCGGGGACGTGCGGCACCACAAAAGGTGTAGGCAGGAGGTACGCCGCAGCGAGAACGGAAGGGTGGGCCATCGAACAATTTAACAAAAGGTCCTTTGACGCATAGAGGAGAAGCGGAAAGAGACGCGCATCCCCAAGAAGGAAGGCACGGTTGAAAAGAACAGGTGTGCGTCCACAACGATGTCAACAAGTTCCTAAAAGAAAGGCCACTGCGTACTTAATTCTTGCAGGCCGGCGCTACAGCGCCGTGTCCCGTGTTCTCCGTGCGGCGCGTCCACCGCACGATACTACAGTTATCATGTAAATTTAAGAACAATGTAAACAGTAACCGTACTTGTTTACAAGAAATGAAATAAACTGTGCAAGCAACGTTTCACGCAGCAAAGCGACTCATGACAAAGCAGAGCAGCGTTGATTATCTCTTTCAATTGACACGAAGATTGGCATGCGTATAGAGCAGCAGTCTTGTGGTAGTCACACTTGATGAGACTTCTGAAATTTTCAAGCACGTTCTTCCAACGCGTGAACGGGAAGAGGACTAAGGCCCCAAAATGTTGATAAGTGCCCTTGTCTGAACTTTCTTTTCTAAAAAGCGCACATGTCTTGCAGACAGCTCCCTCCTGATATTGGGGATACAGCATGCAGCCAGGCAAACATTTATAGCCAGAGAGGTTGGAACTTCGGTTAGTGCTTACTGAGGGAAGGGTGTAACGCCTGTTTTCTATGGCGTCATTAGCAATTTAAACGTTGTCTGGTCTCGTCGTCCTGCAGCTCCAGGTACCTTGGCCCATTACGTAAAGACCAATGTCGCGTTGTCAGAAATCGTGGTTTCCGTGCATGCATCATGCTCCGATCGGTTTTCATTTCTTTCGGCACATGAGTCGTATTAAGGCAGTGCAGAACTACAGTTACGAACCGCTTTTTCGGTTATTGTGGCCTTTTCGTTGTCAGTTGTCGAGTGTGCACTGGGGCAAGCGTCACTTTTCGAGAAGTAATCATCAAGCTTTATGGCGTTTCGCAGCAGCCATGAAGTCTAAAAGGGCGCTGATTGACCTGGAACACGAACTACACAACAGTGCGTGTAGGCAGCGTAATTCAAGGGGTCGATTTCGCATTGTCCGGAAGCAGCGCACCCAGAAAAGTTAGGGCAATGACACTGAATGCGAGGAACGAGAATTTTAGTGACAATACATGTCGCCTGGTAACGTTCCGCTTTAAACACTAGCGCTCGTTTTTCCCCTGGCAGAAAGATTCATGGGTATACATTTCCTCCGCTTCCCTCTAGGTGCCAGTAAGGCCGCGCTTGCGCATATTGTCCCGTTACTCACGACAAACTTGATATATTGGGCTCGTTGAATCGACTAGCGAAGCAGCGACTCAGAGAGATCGTCTTTGTCCTCGTTCACTCTTCGATCTCACCCATGCAAACCATGTGGCAATAGTCCCCCCCCCCCTTGAAAGCATCGACACGATGCTCGTAAATAAAAAAAAATGAAGGTATACACAAGCAGATATAGAAAACCAAAAGAGGGAGAGTGCCAGTACTCGCAGCGCAAATGAGGAAGTTTCTTCAACGCTTGCGCCAAGCGCAAAAAGAAAAGGCATAAAAATACAGGAGAACACAAACAGCAGCAGCAACGCAAAGTCACGGCATGTCGTAGCACGTGAAACCACAATGGCTACTGTGTGAAGTAGGGCTTCAGCCGAACGACATGCACGGTTTCGGGCCGAAGCTGTCGACGAGAAGACGCCGCGCCGTCCGGAAATACCTCGTAGGTAACATCTGTGACTCGTCTAAGAACCTTGTACGGTCCAAAATAACGGCTTAGGAGTTTTTCGGATAAGCCTGGTCGCCGGACAGGGATCCACACCCACACTTGGTCCCTAGGGTGGTAGGTGACATTTCGATGGTGGAGGTTGTAACGTCGTGCGTCTGCATCTTGTTGGTGACTGGTGTTTATGCGAGCTAGCTGACGAGCTTCTTCGGCGTATTGAGTGTATTGCTCAGTGTCTTGAGCAAGTTCATTGCTTTGGTCGCACGGAAGTATAGCATCGAGCATGGTTCGCACGTTGCGTCCGTAAACAAGTCGGAAAGGCGTAAATCGCGTTGTTTCTTGCGTTGCCGTATTGTAAGCAAACGTGATGTATGGAATAATCTCGTCCCAGGTTTTGTGTTATACGTCCACGTACATTGACAGCATGTCCGCTATGGTCTTGTTAAGCCTCTCTGTCAGTACATTGGATTGCGGGTGAGAAGCCGTTGTTTTTCGATGACTTGTGCAGCTCAGTTTAAAAATGTCCTCCATCATTCGCGCCGTAAACGACGTCCCTCTGTCCGTAATCACGCATGACGGGGCATCATGCCGTAGGACAATTTGGTGCACGAATAAGTGCGCGACTTCAGAGGCCATGCCACGGGGTAACGCTTTTGTTTCAGCACAACGAGTAAGATAATCTGTCGCAACTATAATCCATTTGTTCCCAGATGACGACAAAGGGAAGGGCCCGAGAAGGTCCATTCCCACGAGGTTAAACAGTGTCCGTGGTGGTGCGATCGGCTGGAGCAGGCCCGCGGGTCTCACAGGCGGAGTCTTGCAGCGCTGGCACTCACGGCAGCCTTTCACATGTCGATGTACACTAGTTGATAGTCGCGGCCAGTAATACTGTTGGCGTACTCTGGCGAGAGTTCACGAATAGCCCAAATGTCCTGACGTGGGCTTGTCGTGGCACGCAAGGAGGATATCATCACGCATGTCGGTAGAAACAACGAGTAGGAAGGCCTTGTCGCTACCACGGGCGTTTTTCTTGTAAAGAATGCCTCTTCTTAGACAAAAAGAGGTCAGTTCGCGAGCAATGTTTTGAAGGACCTGAGAGTTGCGGCCTTCCAGGGAATCAATGACTGGGCAAAATTCGTCGTCTGCCCGCTGCTTTGACATAAATTCGGAGTCGCTAACTGCTCCGAGAAAGGCATCTTTATCTTCGGAGCCCCTGACAGCGTTCCCCACAGGTGCTCGAGAAAGCGCGTCGGTGCCTTCACGTTTGCGCCTTGACCTGTACACAATCGTAATATCGAACTCCTGCAAACGCAAACTCCACCGGGCGAGACGGCCGGATGAATCTCTGAGATTTGCCAGCCAGCACAGCGAGTGGTGGTCAGTCACCACTTTGAAGGGACGACCATAGAGGTAAGGCCGAAATTTGGTTGTCGCCCACACGACTGCGAGGCATTCTTATTCTGACGTAGAATAGTTGGTCTCGGCTCGAGAAAAAGTACGACTGGCGTAAGCTATCATATTTTCAACGCCGCCGTGTCATTGTACAAGGACAGTGCCAAGTTCGACGTTGCTAGCATCTGTATGAATTTCTGTAGCAGCGTCCTCATTAAAATGGGCAAGAACGGGGGCTGTTTGCATTCTCTGTCGTAACTCTGTGAACGCTGTATCTTGTTCTGCGCCCCAAGTAAAGGGTACGTCATCTCGGGTGAGTCGCGTAAGAGGTTCAGCTATCTTCGAGAAGTTGGCGATAAATCGGTGATAATACGCGCACAAGCCGAGGAAACGGCGTACTGCTCTTTTATCTGATGGAACAGGGAAGGCGGCGACAGCAGCAGTTTTCTGTATCAGGTCGCACTCCATCCGCACTAATGACATGTCCCAGAAATTTCAGCTCTTCATAGCCGAAATGGCATTTTTGAGGTTTCAGCGTGAGTTCAGCTGTGCGAATGGTTTTCAGAACCTTTCTCAGACGCTTCAGATGTTCTTCGAAGCTCTCGGAAAAGATGACCACATCATCGAGGTAGACAAGGCAGCTTTGACACTTCAAGCCAGCGAGAACTGTGTCCATCATCCTCTGAAAAGTGGCTGGTGCAGAACAGAGGCCGAAGGGAAGAACTCGGAATTCGTAAAGTCCGTCTGGAGTCACAAACGCGGTTTTTTCTCGGTCTCGTTCATCCACTTCAATTTGCCAATAGCCACTCTTTAGATCGATGGACGAAAAATACTTCGCGCGTCGTAACCTGTCGAGGGAGTCGTCGACCCGTGGAAGCGGGTAGACGTCCTTTTTTTTTGTGACGCTATTAAGCTTCCTGTAGTCAATACAGAATCGCAACGTTTCGTCTTTTTTCTTTACTAGAACGACTGGCGAGGACCAAGCGCGGCTGGATGGTTGAATAATCCCGTCATCGAGCATCTCTTTTACTTGTGTCTGAATAGCCTCGCGTTCTTTGGCAGAAACGCGATAAGGCTGCTGCCGGATGGGGCGGAAGTCATCGTCGGTAATAATTCGAAGCTTCGTGAGGTGTGTTTGACGGACTTTAGAATAAGAGGCGAAACAAGATCGAAACTCCCTTAAAAGGTCATGAAGTGCAGCCTTTCTCTCGTCTGACAGCGTTGAATTAATGTCGATGCGGTCTAGAAATTCCTCATCTTCATGCGTTTCCTCGGACGCGAAGCACTCCGTGACGTCGGCAACAGGGTCTCCATAAGCTAGGGTGGTTCCGCGGAAAAGAGTCCGGTGCTCGTAATTGAAGTTCGTAACTAGTATCGTTGACTGTCCGTCACGGACGCGCACAACACTTCGGGCGGTGCATACACCTTGGAGCAGCAGAAGTGATAGGTTGCTTTCAGCCACCACGTCGCCGTCTTGGAAGTCTTCACAAGTGACTTTGATGGGAACAGTTGCTCGAGGTGGCAGCGTCACACTGTCGTCAGCAACACGCAGCGCAGTTATCAGCGTTTCGATCTGTTACGCCTTGAGTCGAGAAGGTCACGATGCGCTCACGGAGATTTATGATGGCACCGTATTCCCGAAGGAAGTCCATGCCGATAATAAGCTGACGCGAACAGTCGCGAAGAACGAGGCAGCTGAGCACAAACGTTGATGCACGAATTTTCACTCTTGCGGTACAGCGACCCAGCGGTGTTACAACGTGTCCTCCAGCTGTTCGAATTCGCGTTTCATTCCACGGCGTGATCACTTTCCTGAGATCTTTCGCTAGCCTCCCGCTGATGATCGAATAGTCTGCACCAGTGTCTACCAATGCACTGACCTGAAGACCATCAATCAGCACAGGTATGTCGAATGACACGCGGTCACTAGGTTCAGATGTGGATGTCGGCGTTTCTTTGCTACTGCGATTATTCTCTGACGAAATGCCTTCGGTGTTGCGTGCAATCGTCGATGGGAGGTCTTCCGCACTTTGAGTCCCAGCGACCTTGCCCCCGAAGGTCGCTGCCTTCAGTTTTCCCGAGGAGGGCTCGGGGAGCGTTCCCGTGCCGTCACCCCGAAACGTGGCCCAGTGGCTGCGGGTCTCCTCGGAGATGGTGACCACGATTGCCGTCGTGTAAAGGGTGCACGCTGTTGTGCGAGATACTCTTCGATATCCCTTGGCCTTTGACCAATTCGGAGACGAGGGGAATTGACGGAAAATCCGCGCAGTCCAAGTTGCCGGTATGGGCATTCGCGGTAAATGTGACCAGCCTCACCCAATGATAGCAGAGGAGTCGTCTGTCTGGCGTACGCCAGAGATCAGACTTGCGCGTCGGTGCACGGCGACTATCGATATCCAAATCAGCGTGCGCTGACTGAATCGTGACTGACGGCATCATTGTCTGGAACGGGACGTATGGCATTGTCTGGATCGGGACGTGCGGCAGTGTCTGGATCGGGACGGGCAGCACTGGCTGGGTCGGGACTCCTTGACCAGAAAGAGGACTGGCCGATCGCAAGGCTTCCGCGTACGTACGCCAGCGACTGTCAGTAGACACAGGAGCCGTTTCCGGATCAACCGACGTGGGCGGAAAACGATGGGCGTGCAGCACCTGCTGGACCTCGTCACGGATGACACTGGTGATAGAACCAACGTCGATTTGTCTTTCCCGTACATCTTTTCCATTTCTTCCCGAATGACAGATCGGATGATCCATCCGGGGCTCTTGCTCCCAGGGGTGGCGAAAATTTCGGCAGTTGAGGCAGCATTCACTTGACGGTCAAACAGGGCAGACCGTTGGTGCAGTACTCGCTCCATTGTTGCCGCTTCAGTAAGGAACTCAGAAACACTTTTGGGGGGACTACGCACCAAACCATCAAAAAGTTGTTCCTTCACACCACACATGAGATGGCGCAACTTTTTTTCTTCTGCCATAGCAGGACCTGCTCGCTTGAAAAGCCGTGTCATGTCCTCGACGTACATCGAGACGGTCTCGTTGGGCATCTGGATGCGTGATTGTAGTGCACACTCCGCCCGTTCGCGGTGGTCGGGACTCCTGTAGGTCTCCAGGAGGCGACGCTGGAACTTGCGCCAAGATGCCAGAACATCATCCCTGTTCAAAAACCACGTCTTGGCACCGTCCTTTAGGCAAGTGTAGACGTTCCGGAGCTTCGCGGCATGATCCCAGTAATTGATCGCTGCGACACGTTCGAACTTACTCAGCCAGTCGTCAACATCTTCATGCTGCTCTCCGCGAAAGGGGCTAGGCACGAGCGGGTTCTGGACGGTGCAGTAGATCGGCGTGGAAGGTGTCGGAGCTTGCACGGGATCTTGTGTCGAAGTCATAGTCGCTGCGTCAGTGGTTGGTGTCTCAGGCGGTAGGCCTCGTTGGCGGCGGCTTACTCTATGAACAGGAGTGTCCACGGCTGCAGGGCTTGTGTTCCGGCTGCTAGACGGCGTCTTGGGCATCGGATGGATCGTGAGACGTTGTACCCAGCAACTCCACCAGTCTTGTCACGTTACTCCCGAAAAACTTGATATAATGATGATGATGATGATGAACCTTCAGCTCTGCTGGCACTCACCCACAAAGGGGGATCGGCCAAGAACCGGGCGGCAGGATCATCAAGTGTGCTAAGTCAGGCATTCAGGTAGTCTTGTAGCCGTAGATAATAACAATAGGCTAATAGGGTAATCTCTTTGTTGCCCTTATGTACTCGCACACAGCAGAGAAAACTTCCCTGCTGCTATAACCTAATGTAATCCCTCCGAAGGATAAAATTATTTACACGTTTATTTTTAAACCTAGCTTCTCAATTGGTTCGACCAGGTATCTTTTCCTTTGATAAGCACAACGTTGACAGGATAAAAAGAAATGATTTATTGATTCCAATCCCTTGCAAAAGAGACACAACGGAGATGCTGTTAGTCCAACTTTATGTAGGTAGTAATTCAGATGCGGATTTCTGCATCGTAATCTGGTGATTGTAATTTATAACTGCCGAGATACACACCACTGTTTGTTCCAGCAATATCTTAGATGTACGAAGTCTCTGACTTTATCCAACGATAATTTTTCTATTTCTTTGTGCAAACAAGAATTTCTATATCTGAGTGCTGTTACGTAGGCGAAATCAGGTAAAATAGGTAAGAGTGGTCCGCTTAAAGATGCTTTGGCTAACAAGTCTGCCATCTCATTTGGATAAATCCCGCAGTGGCCAGGTATCCATAGCAAGTGAAATTTTTCAGGTTTTCTGGTAATAAACTGCTAATCATACTCAATAATGTCAAATTTTTTGCTGTAGATAGTGCAGTGCATACTGAGAGAGAATCGGTAAGTATGACCGCTTCTGATTCGCTTGCAGGAAGTTTACGAAGCGCTAGAATTATAGCAAATAATTCAGCGATGAATATAGGCGTGTAATCTGGTAATCGAACTGAGAAAGACCAGTCGAGAGAAGTACAAAAGATGCCTATTTCAGCCTTTTCGTTCAATACGGATGCATCCGTCGCAATAATGTTGTTTATGGACAGATGAGTCAAGTAATCTTTTAACCGAGTATTTAAATATTGAAGGGGCAGTTGTTTCGCATTAGAGGGGAAAATATCATCAAATTTAATTTAAAGTTTTGAATTAGGCGTCTTCGTTATGCCAATCTGATAGATATTTACATTGAGAGGCTCTAGCAACGCTTGGACGAACCTAAGCTGAGGGGAGTGTAGTCTAGACCATTGTGTTCCAAAGAATGCGGTTGGTTCTTGAATAAAAACGTATGAAGCTTGTCGCAGAGGCGAATTGTATATTTTTAAGAAAGTTTGAACTGTAAGTATTCTAAACCGAGTTAACAAAGGTGGAAGGCGCGCTTCCACATACAAAACATTATTTGTCACAAATTTGGGGAGCCCAAGACACAAGCGCAAAGCTTCTCTTTCTAATAATATTAATTGTCTCATCTTGTAAGCCGCACTGCCTGAAAATAATACACACCAGAATTTCATAATAGGCCGCACATACATCTTGTAAATCATTATCAATGTACTCCTACGCAATCCTATTTTTCTGTTTCCCAATTTGCGTAACCACCCCAAGTCACGTGACGCTTTACAGCCAACCTCCTCTATATGGCTTTTCCAATTTAGCGTCCTATTATATACGATGCCTAGGTATTTCAGGAAATTGACTTGGGGAATGAGCTCGGTATGATACATCAGGGAAATGTTGACACGATCCTTAAAAGAGAATGGCAGAAGCGCACTTTTTTGACGTTCAATGACATATGGATATTGTCAAGCCATCCTTCGAGCATGTTCATGTAATTCTGTAATGCCTGATACAATGAGTGCAGATCACTGTTTGTTGCGAAGAAATCAATATCATCTGCACATACGTAAATTTGGATATCCTGATGAGTTGGAATGGAACTTAGTAATATGTTGAATAACACCGGGGATAATACTGAGCCCTGAGGTACACCTCGTGTTTGCTTATATTTTTTAGAAGAGCATCCATCCAAGAAGCAATAAAATTTTCTGTCTTTCACAAACTCTGTAATCCATGCTGTTATATATTTTGGAAAGCGATAGTCTTGCATCTGCTGGATTATGATAGGATATTCCACTTTGTCGTACGCTTTAGCAAAGTGTAGAGTGACTAGTGCACAGTATTCGCGGCGATGCCGAGCCAGCTGTATGCGACTTTCCAAATCCACATGTGCACACCAAATGGAGTATCCCGATCTAAAGCCAATTTGTCTGGGGTTTAGTATTGTATGTTCATTGATGTAGTTTATTATACGGGCATTTAAGACTCTCTCTACAAGCTTGACCAGTTTAGATGCGAATGAAATAGGCCTTATGTTATCCAGAGTAAACTCCATTTCCTGTTTCTCAAGTATCGGAATTATTTTGGAAAGCTTCCAATCTGCCGCCGGAATCCAAGAATATTTCAGTGAATAATTGACTATATTACGGATTTCATGTGGGGATATTTCGTATAGCACTTTAATCATTGTAGAGGTCACCCCATCAGGTCCGGGAGCAGCGGGCGGTAAGCTCTTCATCACGTCCGCCAGTTCAGCTAAAGATACCTCCTGGAAATCACAATCCACCCTTAATTTCACCATGGACTTTGGCATAATTGTCGTAAACCTGGTTTGCAAGCCTTTAGCAATATTTTCCAAGAAATCAGAGAGTTCGCGAGGAGACATAATGTTGGAATGACTGCTTTCTGTCTGTGGAATCATTTTTCTCGCACGTAAAAACCTGAAAAGCATTTTCTTATTTTTAGACGTAGACAGATAAATAAATTTATTCATATCATAGTCTTCTTTTGCTTTGCGCACTAGACGCTTAAAATCGGCGGCCATGAATTTATAGTCACTCCTATTTTGGGGGCATTGGTTAATTAACAGCTTTTTCCAAGCTGCTTTTCGCTTTCTATACCCCCTGACACATTCTAGATTCTACCACGGGCTAAAAGATCCCGCTGTGTTCGAGTTTACAGTAAACGTTGAATTTTTTAATGATCGTTTCAACACCGCACATAAACTCATAGCCCTAAGATCTTCCTGCATTTCCTCGCGAAAAGCTAACGTAGATTTTAAGTCTTTTTGTAATTTAGCATAATTTACGAATGAGCCAACTTTCCCTGCCAAACTAAACCTCGGGAACTTAATTTCAAACGTAATGGGAAGGTGGTCGCTGTTTGTAGCACAATCTAATATATTCCACGAGGATATGCTTAAAGTAGAGCTGGAAAATGTTAAATCAATAGTTGATTTAGAGTTACCTCTTACAAATGTAGCAACGTGTGAGTTCAAGCAGGAAAAGTTATTATCAAGCGTCCATTTCCACAAACGTCTTCCGCATACATTATATTTGAAGCCCCAAGACACATGGTGTGAATTGAAATCACCACACAGTACTATTTCTTTTTTGCATGAAGCTCCCATGATATCAAGACATCTCGTGTCTTGAACTCCTGCAGGAAAGTAAACATTTGCAAGAGAAAAAGGCGAGCAGTGTGGTAGTGTTATGTCTAACACCAGAATGTCGTAACTCGTATCCATACACTGATACGATATCTTGGCTCTGTGACTAAATTTAGTTGATATTAAGAAAGCCAGACCGTCACATCTACTCGGCCGATCCAGCCGGATTAATTGATAATTTTTCATGTAAAATTTTTTACCGTTAGCAAGCCAGGTTTTCTGAATGGTAATTATGTCGGGAGAAATTTGCGAAGAAATATATTGTAAATCTGTAGTTGCCGACCAAATAGACCGGCAGTTCTACTGCAGAATTTTTAGGGAACCTATTTTGATGCTATACCGACAGAAGAAACTGCCTGATCCAGAATATCTTTTTTCAAGAAATCATTTTTTGAAAGGTTTTCAAAGAAGTCTTTCTTTGACAAGTATTTCTTGGATTTTGGGTTCTGAGAAGACTTTTTAGAAGGGGAAGATCTGTTACGTTTCAATGTTCTTAGGGATTCTGTGTCCATATCTGTAAAGTCTCCTGAATCATCTGTCACAAGTTCTGACTCAGCCTGAACTCTATTTTTTCAAGGTACTGCTTTCGGAGAGATAGATCTATGATTGACTGTCTGATTTTCCTCCTCTGTACCCGTTGAAATCAACAGAGCGTGCGAATCCCGATTTTGCACAGAAACTGTACCAATGATTTGTGTCAGCTGTTGTATTAACATATCAGCCAAGGCTTCAAAAAGAGTAGCGGCCAGACGCTGCATTGCCTTTTCAGTGGACTTTTCAATAGCCTCAGTTATCGCCTTTGCGAGCGATGCATCCATTGCCGCTGTGTGCCGGGATGTTATGCTTGCGTAACCTTTCGATCTTTCATGCATTTCTGCTACCGTCTCCCTCCTAGAGCAACGCCTGCGTTCTATGATTTCTAGAACACCCATTTCTCTTTCTTTTGCACCAAATTCATCAGAGTCTGCAGGGTGCGCTCCATTACACAAGCAGCACTTCTGGTCATCAGATTTGCAATCGCAGCTGTCATGACTCTCTCCGCACAGACGACATCTAGCCTGTGATCTGCATCCTTTCATGTTGGGGCCGAATCACCAACATTTTGAGCACTGCAAAGGTTTCGGGGAAAGTGGTTCTACTTTGTAGATTAGTGGCCATGCCTTAATTTCTGTTGGCCTAACTCTTCCTGCAAAAGTTACTATAACTGATTCAGTAGGTGATTTTGTTTTATCAGTCGTTCCGGTGCATCGAGAGACTGAAACTGCCCCAGCTACAGAAAATAAGTCAAGAATTTCTTGAGGTGCCAGACTCGTATCCACCCCACGGACTATGCCCTTCGTACATGCAAGATGAGCTGGAATAAACGGGCTCACCGGCTGTGCAGCAAATTCAGAGCAATTCAGAAGCTCTCGGACGCAATCCTGGTCTGCAGAGCAGCACAGGATACCCCCTCGGCTGAACTGGCGGACCTCAGTAATCTTCTGGAAAAGCGACGAGGCTTTCTGAAGCTCCACTTGTATCACCTTCGGATTCTTCATTGGAATGGAACCCCCCTTTGTAGGAACCAGAGCCACAGGGACGTAGCTATCTCCACTGCGTAGCAAGGTATCGAGCGGCCAATCCTTGACCGGTAGTGAGGCCAGCCAAGGGGAGTGCCCTTGGCCGGGTGATGAGAAAGAAATCAGAATATTCTGACTTGCCTGACCTCCAAAGGGCTGCAACAACGTTTAAGTTGAGAGAAACTAACAAGAGATACGAGGAATGGAAAGCAAACCAAATCTTAGCTAAAAGGATCCTGCCACTCGACGTTGAGCCGATCTCCGATGAGCTACGTAGCGCTCCTAGCGAGCAGATCACGAGGAGAATCAGAATTTCAATAATTGGCTCGTTGAGTCGACTAGCGAAGCAGCGGCTCAGAGAGATCGTCTTTGTCCTCTTTCACTCTTCAATCTCACCCAAGCAAACCATGTGGCAGTATCTTACCCTGCGCACGAAACGTCTCGTGTTTGTTATTGCGCCCCTTCAGAAGTCTGGTAGGCTCTGTTGCATGGCGATACCATACCACAAACGCGAATGAACGCGAAGATGTTGGTGCCAGCAGTGAAGTTTCAGCAACACGCATTAGAATGCCCGAAATGGACAACCGACAGGCATTATATGTTGCACAGTACGGCGTAAGTAAACTCGTGTTAGATGTGCAGTTCTCGTCAGAGTTCACGTATTCTAAAAAATGTATCATATTGTACTATGCTCTGAAAAAAAAAACGGGAGTTCATTCCTTCATTTTTAGTGAACCGATCACTCAAGATTTTGTGTGGTACGAGGCAGCCCCTGTTCACGCTGGCGTAAGTGCTGCAAATATGAATTGACGTTCTAGTTAAAACAATGTATACTTGGAATATATCTATGCTGAACTGTGAAATATTCTGTACAGTTTTGGATGTGATGACGTAAAAGTAAATGCCGGCCACAGGCTTGAAAATGATGGGAGACACATTGCCGCAACGCTATCGTTTCAGGAAGCAGAGCGAAGAAATCTACAAGAAAAAAAAAAACGAGAGCATTACGCGCTTTTGGGCATATTTAGGTTTTCTAATGCATATACGCAATGAACGAGCTACTTCTATGTGAGTAAGCATAGTCTGGTCTTAGGTGCATTTTCGATTGAGACTAACTGAACATTTTTCAACAATCATTCCCTTGCTCTTGTACACTGCACGATAAAACCTCTACGATTGGAGTACTTCATTGCTTCCAAAAACCACATTGCAACAGTAGTGTCAACCAAGGTTACGAGAAAGTCTGCCCGAAAAATAACTCGTGTTGTCTACGTGCAGCATAACTTAAAATAAATTATTCATTACGTATCGCTAGCGTGCTTGGATGTGCGCAGTAAAGTAAAAAATTCACTGCATATCCATGAAGTGAATGGTGATGAGTGGAGCGAAGCGCCCGTCCATGCGTCCACCCGTCTGTCTGTTTCTCTGTTTGTCTGTCTGGCGAAGAGCCCGAGCCGTCACAGCCCTCCACGTCCTCCGCTCCGCTTTGTACGTGCCCCACCAGCGATCCAACACGTATGGCGCGGTCCAGGAGACTTATGGCGAATTCCACTGGTAGATCTGGAGTGGTTGCCGAAATCTTGGAGCGGGCACTCGGGGTGTGCCAAACGAGATCTGCGAGTGGAACACGTGAATGCCCCGTGTGAGGTCTCTCCGGAAGTCTTTTACGCATACGTCACTAAACCGGTACCGGAGACGATTTTCTTTTCTGCTCTCTACGTTTCAATGACAACTGTGTCGCCACTTCAAAGCCCGTATTTCGACCGTGCCACGGAGGAAGGACAGATAGGAGAGACCCTGACGTCACTCGTTGTGAAGCCGTGGTAAAGCCGGAAGTCGGCCATGTTGACTGGGCCAATCCTCCTCTCTTGTTTACATCCGAATGTAAAGCCACGGCCGCTCGATCTCCCCCTCTCACCACACACCAGAGGGGGAGGTCGAGTGGCCGTGGTAAAGCAGAAGGTGCGACTCTCTCTCCAGCTCGGAAAGCATGTGGGCTGCGCAGTGCGCGTGTCGTGACGATCCGAAACCAATATAACGGGGCTCAACCCTCTGGGCCAGCGCGACTCCTTCGCGAAATCATTTCGTCCGAGTATTAACAGCGAGTAACAGCTCTCCGACAACGAAGAAAGTACAAGAGAACGCGTGCTAGATGTACTGATAAGGTGAGTGTTTTCACGTCATCAATTCATCAACTATACAGACAACACAATCGGTCGTGTGCCATCTTCTACGGTTGCATTCCACCACGCGGCTGACGCAGCGTCCGGCCATTGTGCCCGTGTTCCGTGAGAAGCTCACCTTGACTTTAGCCACCAGTCAGAGAACCTCCTTCTAGTTAATTCTACCCCCTTAAAGTCTATTTTGCCCAACCTGTCTCCAAACCCCAGTGCTTTGAAAAACTCTGCGCCATCATTCTGAACTATAGGGTGAAGCTCTTTACAGAACATTATCAAGTGTTCGGCAGTTTTCTTCTCGTCTCCTTATGCACTGCATACCGTGTCTACCCCTTCGCATTTGGCCCGATATGTCTTGGTTCGCAATACTGCTGTCCTGGCCTCACACAGTAGAAAACTACCCCGAGTATTATCATATATCCTTTCCTTGGTGATTTCCTGCTTAAAAGTTCGATAGATCTCTAGTGCGGGCTTCTTAATCATGCCAATTCTCCACATGTCACTTTCCGTTTCCTTCACCTTCTTCTTAACTGATAGTTCTTTTTGGTTTGGCCCCCTGCTGTTTTCTAAGTATTTACCCCTCAATTTTCTGGTTCGCTTCCTCCATTTTGTATCCACATTCTTCATGTACAAGTAGCTTAAAACCTCCCTAGACCAACGCTCCTCCCCCCTTTCTCTCAATCGCTTCTCAAATTTTATCTTGCGGCTAGCTTCCGTGCCCTCAAATGATGTCCATTCAATATCACCTTGTACTCCCTGATTTGGTGTATTCCCGTGAGCTTCTGAAGCAAGCCTACCTATTCCACGTTGCTTAATTTCTAATCTTGCTTGAACTTCAGATCTCATGCACAAGACCACATTGCCGAACGTCAGACCCAGATCCAGGACCCCTTTCCACATTTCTCTCACAACATCATACCTATTGTAATTCCACAGTGCCCTGCTTTTCATCACCGCTGCATTCCTGTTACCTTTAGTCGCCACATATATTTCGTGTTCCCTAAGGTACTCAGCCCCATCGCTTATCCGTACGCCCAGATATTTGTATTTATCTGTTATCTCTAGCGTGACCTCCTGTATCCTAAGCTCACTACCTTCATTATCATTAAAAGTCATGACTGCTGAATTTTTCTTACTGAATCTGAAAACTAACTTAATCATTACTAACTCCATCATTACCGCAGACGTCCATCAATCTTTGCAAATCTTCCTTGTTGTTGGCCATTAGCACTGTATCATCTGCATACATCAATGCTGGTAGTGTCTGCTCCGTGGGTTTGGATACCTGTTTTTCCCACTCTATAACTACTTTGTTACTTTTATAGATATCATTAAAAGATTAGTGACTTCATCTTCCACACCTAGTGTGTCCAGTATTCCCCCCAAGTCTTCCAGTGTGGCCAGTATTCCCCAGAAGTCAACACGTAACCATAGCAATGCCGCCATTGTGCCCAGTGAATATGGCCGCCATGATGTCATTTATTCCACACTTTTCACGTAGCGCGCCGGCTGAGCATGCCATCTCCTATCTTTTCTTCCTCCGTGGACCACGCAGTCTTTTGGAAAGCAGGGCTACCGCTTTCTAGATTTAGGAATGTAAACAAGAGCACAGGGTTACTAGACCACATCAAACAATGCTGAGGGCAACCTAGCTGTCCGACTGTACCGGAAATGATGACAACGCATTCTCAGAGTTTCGGCGAAATCCTTCCGAAAGACGGAGCACGCGGAACGCTCCGTCGTGGAGTGGATTGCTCCGAATCTACCAGTGGAAAATGCGAACTTGCTCCGAATCTATCAGCAAAACGCGGATTGCCAGCTTTGGAGCAAGAAAACTTGCTCCCGCTCGACTAGTGGAATTCGCCATCAGAGAGGCACTCGTTCCCCATGCACCCAGGCACAGCCGGCGCAGCAGCCAATCTGAGAGTAGCGGTACAGCGCCATCTAAGAATATCCTCTCAACTGTAGTTTGTATGTACTTCTATGAAACAGCGCCATATATATCATTGTTCGGGAGATACTGCCGGTTACGCCTGATGTGGGGTAAGGTTAGACTAAGAGGAGCTTCAACCCTAAAAATGTTGACTAAAAGCTATTCCTGCGTCAGGGCTGCTTGACCTAGAGGGATTAACATAAAATCATTTCCTAGGCATGCAGTCACAAACATCGACAGTAAGAAATTATTCGCTCAGCAAAGCAAGCCAGACCGAAATGTAATTGTGAATGCACAAAAACATGCTGCGTATACCTCTCATTCCTGGTTGTAAGCGAAGCCGTCCTTGACTTGTAAAACGCACTTCGCCACGTCGAGGACCACGCTATCTACACTTAACAAAGATTAACGATTAACAGATTAACAATGTTTTCTCCGGTCTGGCGGGTCATCGCAAGGATGCGTTTTTGAATATTAGTACATACAAAGGTGTGACGAAAAGGCCTTTGCTCCAAACGGTCACTCTGCCTGTCGTCTACTCTATTTTACTGCGATTAGTTTACTTTGACTTACACTCTTCAAAGGCTTTCGCATGGAGAATTGGGGAGGGGGGGGGGGGAGTCTCATGACTTCGGTATAGGAGGGTTGCACGTGACGTCATCCGCTTGAGGCGCTAGCGGCGTTTGCCTGTACCGCCATGTCAGTGGTCTTAGCGCGCCCTTTTTGAAGCGGCGAGCGGCAGTAAGAGGTTGTGTACGTGCCGCTACGTACTGTACCAACGTGGTGAAACTCGGCTGCGTGCTTACGCGCGCGACTTCCGAAGTCCGGTGAAACTTCGCTACGAACATAAGGTTCACATTTTCGGCGGATATCGTCCTGTTCGACTTCAGCAGCGATGAAGCTGTATGTGATGTGAAGTGTTATTCCCGCATCGAGCTCACGGACATTAAGAACCACCTTGTTGGCGGCACAAGCTTCGCAACAAGGGACGAGCTTAAAGCCTGTAAATTGATGGACGCCCACAACTATGTGAATACCGGATGAGTCCAACAGCACCGAGTTAGAGACCTCAGAGACGGCCGCCGCGTCGTCGTCGGAAATGTGACTCGTTTTCCTTGCTCAGTGCTCGGACGAATAATTTTTTTTCACCGCGGTGGTGGCGCTTCACGAATTCTTTGTGTGGAAGGGCTTTGCCATTTACAAGAGCATGTGAGGTGATACAATTGTCACAGTTCGTTCGTGGTTGAGCCCAAGCCGCTTGCGATCAAAAGTGCTCTTTGCTGCAGCGTCCAATGACGCGCGTCGGGCAGTTGCGCACCCAGAAATCACATACGGTCTCGATTGTAACTGATCGACGTTAATGTGCTCGGCTCCTTAAAGCATAAGTAAACGAGAACGCACTGCGTCGATGACCGTTTACTAACACACCGAAATCAGTAACACGCCACACCTACCTGAATGATACCGGTGATAAGCAGCGATCGCGGTCGTAGTCCGCGCGCTCGTCTCTTGCTGCGTAAACAAAGCTTCATAGCGCACATCGCGAAAACTTGAGTTTTTCACCACAAACGCGAACCTCTGTGATGTGCATAGTGTGTGGCTGAACAATTCAAACCCTCTCGATTGGTTTACAATCATTTTAGGCATGAAAAAAAAAAAGCCGACATCAGACGCATTGTCATGACCAGCCTTCTTCCTCGAGTGATTGTAGCAATCAAATAAGGCACAGTTCACAATTATGAGTACAGGAACCTTGCACAGGCGCGCAACCATGAGCGTACCACGTACTAGTGTACGTTCTGCGACTGCTTGCCCGCGGCGGCAGGGAGGGAGACCACAAAGATGGATGCGCTGCCTCTTCGACGCTGGTGCCATCTCGTGGGCCACGCCCCTGTGCAACCCTCCTATACATGCACACAATCTGCTCAAACTACCGCCGAGGTGGTTTGGCGTAAAGCCCCTTCATATAGCGTCTACAGTTGGCGGAAAACGCATGGAGGGGCTTTAGTCTAGCGTAGATATGCGGCGCAAGCACAGCGTTCCCAGACAATAGAAACACATCTTTAGTGCGTTTTCAAAACTTTTTCGTGAGGACGTTTGAACGTCCCGAGAACATGCTCAACTAATCCGGATGGATAGAGTCCAAGGAAGATCCTATATTGTCCGGCCTCGGCACGTTTTCTAGAGATCCACAAAAGGTTCACCGGAGCATTTATTGCACTATTTCAGAATTTATAGAAGACTGAAACATACACAAATGGTTCACCAGGACATTTTGCGTACCAACTGTGTGCCCCACTAGGACGTTTTTAGGGCAGTTTGCGTACCGAATGGGTTACCCATCAGGAGATTTCTGGGACATTTTGCGCACCGACAGCGCTACCCATCGGGATAGGTTGTATGCTGCATTGCTGTATTTTACATTTTACTTTTATGAGAAGATAACGTTAGAGCATGGTTGTGTATTAATAATATAGAAACGCGTCAGTGGCGATGCAGACGATGCCCATGCAGGGTACGTGGCTGCTCCACCCGCTGAAGCAAGCACAAAAACAACCAGTTTCTGAGAGACTTTATTTTGATGCCCGGCCATCAAAGCCTACAGTAAAATCATTCACATAATGCGGGGGACGAGGCACTAGCTCAGTACTCTTCATTCGTCAGAATAATCACAGTGAACTTCAACCAATCCTAAAAGAAAATCAAAATACTTTTGTGAAGACAATATTTACAGATGCTCTAAATATTTCGATCATGGAGTCACTCCTATGATCAGTGCGAACAGTGTTTTAGGAAACCAAGAAACAAACTCTTTCTGCAGTATATATATATGTGCATTGCACGGCAAAATTTGAGATTAAATAGCCTGTGTGGCTGCTGATATATAGTACAGAAGTTTTGGCAGATGCGTCATAAACCATGCTGTGCAGTTTCACAGTAACTGACATACAATAAAGCAGTCACTTATTTCTTCAAGAAAGCGCTACAAAAACGCATTTGCACTTTGTAGTTTGGTTTTGTTGAAAAAAAGAAAAATCGCAATAAAAGGTTCTCGGTTTTTCGGATTCCGTATCTTTGATAGTGGGAAACTATCAATATTCAAACATAGGCTGAGCTCGTTAGGTGAACATGTACATTCCGGCAGTTTGCCGCAGTCCCAAAATGACGAAACTTCCCTCCTGCCAGCTCTCGAACGTTAAGGGCCCCGGAGTTTGCAAGAGTATCCTAGCAGATGACGGCAGAGACAAGGAACAAAAGTGGCTCCGTAATACTGACAGCAGTGTCATGACCACGGCGTGTGAGCACCATGATTCCACCACTAACGCTCGTAATCTTTGCTAAAAATTATGCACACTAGTATCGTCGTCGTGGGACAAGATGCCTCAACTTAGACGGCCGGTCATAATATGCACATCACTGTTGAGTCGGTGCCGATCATGCTGCTACGAAAATACTGGTCGCGACCAGTTAACGTCATCACCGCGCGAGCCACCGCTGATCGGACCACTTACTAGATCCGCAACACGTTGATACACGTGCCACGTGTCATAAACAAGAACGGCAGAATGACCGCTAAGCTCGGGACTATGCCCCATGTGTTTATTGTGCCGAGTTGCTTAACCTTGAAACAAAGCGCAACCAGCAGATGTTGTGTCGAGCAGAGAACATTACATTTTTATGGACTCGGTCGAACTTTGAGAGCTACGCGCAGGCTTTCCGAAATCATTGTTTAAGCTCACAGCAGAACACACGTATCGACGCGGCATTTTCGTTCTCAACGGAATACTCATTCACTGCTTTCTGCCATCACGAATACACAAAACGACAACTGCAGCGCTTTCAAGAAACTGAATGGACCTCGCCAATGTTCATGCCTGGGTGCGCCTTCCCACGTGCAGCCTCTCTGCGTGCTGCCATTGAAACGCAGAAGCAGAAAGGAAGCGGAAGACACGTGTGGAGACGGCTACACCCACTAGAAGATCGCTTTTTTTTTGTCCGGACCCCGAGTTGCAGTGTTTCCAGCGGCCATAAATCCGAGAAATATGTCGGCGAGTTTCAACTTCACGAGGGTTATTGTCCACCTAACTAGTGCACGTATTAAACAATCTGAGTAACCAAGCATTGCGTATCAAAGTAATATGCATTCATTCGAAATGAGGCAAAACATATGTGCGTCGGCAATCGAGCTTTAGCGATATCGATTGTGACGTCCCCGCAAACACGGACTGAACCCCGGTTCTTTCAAGATGTTTTCGCTCATTTCTCAAACCCACGCATAAAAATAAAAGGGAAAAGAAAACCTTCGGTGTAACGAAAGTACCTGGAAAGATTATTTCTACTATTCTCACGGGCTCCCCCGCGCAAACACGAGGACCGGGCGGTGCCTTGTCGTCTACAGACCGTGTGACAGTGTACGGTGGAGATAATCCGCGCGCACCCTTCAGATTTGTGGCATGGGGGAGCAGCAGAGCACCTTTTGTTGGTTCGGGGAATGCGACGCTGCCGCAGTGCCTGTGCCGGGTCCAGTATGACTTTCCGTCAGCCTCCGTGGCTCCAGGGCTCATTACTGCGTTCTGCGCGGATGGCCGCCCGCGGCGGTGAATGACGAAGAAGCGGCGGCTACGGAGAATTTCGCGGGAGACACCGAGCTGCATGGAAACGTTGAGACTTGGTCTGGACATCGGCTCACCAAGTACCGGAAGCATCGGGACCATTGTTCGCCCGTAATTAAAGTGTCTTCGGACGGCTCGCCCATCTCTCTCCCTGAGGCTTTAGTTTGTATATTGTTACTTGCTCGGCTTTGTTTGGGAGAGGGTTTTCTACTGATGTGGGCCACCGGAGCGGCCGTCGAAGACGACATACTCCAACTGACAAGAAAATATGCCGCGTCGATAGTGGCGATTGGTTTGGTGCCCCGGTAGGGAGGAGTCGGGTCCTACAAAAAGGGACTACGAGATGATACGAGGGGGGTCAGAGATACGATGCGAAGGGAGTCAGAGAGATACGATGCGATGAGCTCGAGATGGTAGAGAGACAGAATGGAGAAGAAACATAACGGTGCGAAGAGATAGCGATGAGATGATGACTGGGGCAAGGACGGTACGATGAGGAATGGAAGTTAGGGATAGGAGGCGAGTGAATGGAGCGTTATGAAAGAGGGCTAAGATGGAAATCACTGAGAGGCACGACGTAGGCGACGATGACGAAGACGATGAAGACGCTGACGAATTGGACAGATCAGACTTCGACGCCAAGAACCAACCTTCGGCCCCGATTCGAGCAGCCAACTCCGAGGCCCCAACTACATGGACATTCTGTTAGACGAACTTCATCGCCCTTACTTAAACGATCTTTGCGGGAAGGGATGCGGCATATTGAGACATTGTGCGGTTTTATTAATTAATGTCTTTATCATTTGTGTCGTTGTGTGTTTTTTTATATGCATACCCTTGTATTCTAGCAGTTTCTTTATGTGCCTGCCCTGTGTCGAACGCCACGAGCGTGTAAATCATGTGTTATAATTTTGTGTAGTGGTTGATGTACGCGGGTATACGATGTTTGTAGTTAGTATTAAATTTAATAAATCAGTAAACAGAAATAGGTCGTAGCGTCTCTTACTTCCCGGCCCCAGCACGAATCCCTGTATGTGGAAAGTGATTGAGACACATAGCCAAGAGGGAACCGGATAGACAAGGGGTTGAGTGGTCTTCCCTCTCTTTGGTAATCGGTGGCGTAGCGGGGACGTCTCACGGTAAATGTATTTTTTATATTAAATCTGGAGTGAGATGGTGTTCATTGCACAAATGCTATTGCTATTCATAAACAGCCAAGCGGGTTGCTGTCCTAAACACATCCCCATGAGAACATTTTAAGGGTAATCCCGCAAATGATGTTCTGGAAACATTCTCAGGATGCTGCCAAACGGATGAGGATATTTGTGCCTTTTGAGGACGAGCATAAGATGTCGACTGTTGTCTGGGTTAAGTCGGTGATGGGTTTGGCAACGCGGTGGGGCACCGATTGAGTGGAAAACTAGTGCACATTTAACAGGTACCTGCAGTTTTTACTGCTAGAGTATTCGACGTTCCTGGTAAACCCATGATGCATATGCCCAGAACTACTACGCAAACACACCAGCCCACAAAGTGACGCTTCAAGAAAAGAAAAGAAAAAAAACAACGTAGACACTGCTCGCTGACGGCTTCGCATGACAACGATTCCCGAAAGGCATGGTATAAATGTCAAATTGTCGTACTAATAACAACTTCCATATGCAGGCATAAAATAAAGCGTGGGAAGCGTCACTTTTATTTCTCTAAGACAGCGTTCATCGACCTCCTCTCTCTCCTCCAAGAAGAAAAAAAAGAAAATGTCCAATTTCGGGTGGATTTCTATGTGCAACAGATTTCTATTGCAACGATCGTCGGCCAAGGTTGCTTGGGATGACTGGTGTGGGCCACATTCGTTCTGGCTCAAGTGGAATTGCTGTAGTCCTCTCAGGAACTGCTGTGCAAAGTAGCAGTAAGTCCGGGCAGCATCACTCGATCGTCCAGGTCAGCGGCCACTTCCTATAGGCCTGCCGACATCCTTTAGAACCGGGCAGCGCTGTACCAACGCTGGCTTTTCTGATCTTTGCAGTTTTAAGCTCCACAACACGTGTGCCAGATCATCCTTCAAGATTTTAGGGGCGAAGCTCCTTATGGCGTGGCTTGTGCGTCCCTCGTATGTAACCACCAGTGGCACATACCCGAAATAGCGGTCCTTACGATTTTGACCTCCAAGGTGGTTCCGGTGAGAGATTTCTTCTGTGCGTTGTTGAACAATTAAAGCTAGTGCTCAATGCACATGTTAATGGCTGCTAAGGGGGAAGAGAGACAGGAGCATTCGGCCTTTAGGTAACGCGCACGCTGCGATCCCCATTAGCAGCCATTGGCATGTAAATTGAGCCCTATCTGACAGGGAAAGGTTGCTACGTTATACTCGCCGGGCGTAACCTCCTTGGTTTTCGAAAGGTTTAGCGAGCGTTTGGTCGCAGTGCCATGAATACAGTGAACTAGAATATACCATGAACTCGAGGTGGTTAAAGGTGGGAAGTGGACCCAAAGCGCAGGCCGTAAGAAAGTGTGCGTGTGCCACCTCTCGTTTAGTCCTTGGAATGTCCGCTGGATGGCGGTGCTTCTATATGGGGAATATATGATAAAAAGATGCGAGATGGTGGGACTTGGAGTGTTGAATAGATGAACGAACGGACACACAAACAGATGCATGGATGGACGCATGAACGGACGCAGGGGTGGATGCATGAAAGAACGCAGGGACGGGCGCACAAACAGACGCATGGACGGTCACACAGACGGACGCATGGACGGACGAATGCTTCGCCCCACTCTCCATCATTCACTCCGTGGATATGCTGCCATTTTTTTATTACGGCTTGGTCGCGTGGTATGAGCCTTTCTCCGACTAATCTCATACGTGAACGTGGTGCATAAATGCACCATCGTGCACAGGCGCCGCATTTCAGCGCAAGGCACGTGCTTTGCGCTCACTTAAACCTTATTCTAATGAGTATTTTTTTATATTCTCTCTTCTTGTTTAAAGTGGTGTGTAAGACGTCTGCTACCTCGCGCAAGAGCAAGTCTATGGAACCTCTGCTAAAAACGAATGAATACCAACTGATGTTTGTTTAATGTGCCTACGCCGTACACCCAACAGTGTAGATGCAGATCCTTAATCTTAATTTGTGACTCACACCCAATCTGGGGTATTGGCCTAGGATTGGGCAGCTTAACAACAACAAAAAAAAGAATATATATATATATATATATATATATATATATATATATATATATATATATATATATATATATATATATATATATATATATATATATATATATATATATATATATATATATATATATATATATATATAAAGTACCAGCGAAAATGATAAAACAAATATTTATTTTTTTGTAAAGTAATCTTGAGAAAAAAATGAATGATTTAGTTCCTACTGAAATAACAATAAATTATTGATATCAAAGAGAATTTTTCTGTAGCCTACATTTGTTAACTGAGAACATTTTGTATTGAGGTTATTGAGTGAACCTCCTTGACTGTTCAATGAAATCTTGCATGGCCTCGCACACCTGGCCGTTGCTGTTCTCTTCCTCAGTTATTCTCGAACTTTGGCCCAGAGTCGTCCTTTTCTGTCAATAAAGGTTCAATTAATTCATTCTTTTTGTTATTATTCGCTCTGTCATACTTTGTGTGCTTTAAAATAAGCAAAATGTTGTAAAAAGAAAGTAAACACATATCAAGGAATCGTAGGAGAATAATATATACGTTCACTTAGCAAGCAGATTTAAGAATTTATCCCGCTAACTGTTTTTTTAACGATATCGCATGTATATCAAGCAAATGTAAATACGTCCCGCCAACTGTAGTTTAGTTGTGTCTGAAGCTTCATCAGGCTTTTCTCATTGAAGGATATTCCTCCCAAACAGTGATGGTCTTATTATTTTGATATCCGGCTTTTCAAAACTGCGGGTCTCTACAACAGCTGTGTTGCAGTTTCAAAATTAACCCAAAATTCGCAACTGAGGTATGACTCACACTAGTGCCGTGCTGTTTTATTTCATGTAAAATCATAGAACTGAAATGAACTTTATTTTCAAATATTTTCAAATGAAAAACAGTATTGAGTATAGTCTGGCGCAGTATATACATTTAAAAACACCTCCCACTTGCGATGGAGTTCTACACGTACGCTGCAGTGAATTCACTGCCTCTCTCTCCCTTTTTCTTTTCCTTTCTTAAATATTTCTCTACTCCCCTCCCCAAATTGTAGGGTAGCTAACCGAAAGTCCTCCTGGTTAACCTAGCTTCCTACCTTCTCGCTCTATGTTGTCTACGTCTATGTTGAACAATTGTTTCTCTTTCTCAGAGCAATCAGAACGTACAAAAATTCTCTAAAAATATATTAAAGCCAAAGCGATTACACGTGCAAGTCCGAATCAGTACTAGCAGGCAAACTGCTATTTTAACTGCGCTTAGGCTACACGACACATAGAACAGCTACTTAAGCTAACTTTAGTGATTTCGTCTCTTGCGGTCGGGTAACTCTGAAAATGGCGGTGCGCGTTTCGCGATTTCATAAGCAGCGTCTTGTGGCATGGTTCTGCTAAACATCACATAGTTTCCTACTTGCGCGAGCGTACGATCTCCCATACGCGATGCAGTGGGATGGCCTAAATATTCGAAATTCATCACGCCTAGATACGGCACTAGCGATACTGTGAACAAACATCGAGAGTGCGGCACTCCGCGCCAGTTGCCGCTCTCTCTAGATGCCGGAGACGCACACTGTGAAATCTGAGCTGTGTTCACGACGTGGACCCGACCTGATCATCATTCTGCACCTTACCGCTGTGCCAGGGTAACCAGATGTGTGCGCGTTGCGAGGATCTTGTTTTGGACGATGAGCGATAACAAGGACCGCTGTCGACGATCGTCGGAGTGCCGCACATGATGCGTCAGCTGAAGGTTGGCGACACCTTCGACTCGTTCGTCGAGTGGAAGAGTGCGCTGGAGGAGTTCTGCAAGGCGACCGACCAGGGCTTTAAGGTGTACGCCTCCAAATCGGTCAGGAGCTACAACAAGAAACTCGAGCAGAGCCGGCTCAAGTGCAAGACCAAGCTGCCGGCCGTGGACGAGAAATGGCAGTTCACATACGTCCACTACTGCTGTGTCCTGTCTCGCGGAAAGAGCAAGGCGCGCGACGATCCTAACGGAAAGTGAGTTCCGTGCGTCTCTGTGTCATTTGCACACTTGGTGGAGTATGATGATGGTGACTCCTCTGAGCGGCGTAGGTAGCTTTTCATCGCGTGTGCTTCCTATTGTTGCCCATTTCGTAGCGCGCCGGGATCGCTGCATTCGCTGCCCACTCCTGTACCCGTCTCTCTAGCTGACAACCACTTAGTTTAGTGATGATCAGTAGGCTTTTGATAATTCAAGTAGATTAGTGGTCCTGTTCTACATGGTGATCTAATTCTGCCACGAACAGGCGTAGCATGAAGTGGATTAGGCTTGCGTATGAGCCGCAACTTCAGCGCATTGGTGCATGACGACTGCATTCACAACATACTGACGACACACTATCGCGTCATGCATTAATGCTCTTGAATCTGCACGTTATTTCATTTTAGTTGCACTCTGGTGGTACTGCTTCGAATAGCAAGCAAGTTCACCGTAAAAACAACGAGCACAAAGACATTTGTGAGGTAGCGCTGTTTTAGCTTGCATATAACTTATGCTGACATCACAAAACCAAAAATTGTCACTAACCAGAGCCGCATAAGAAGTTTACCGTTGAACAGTTAGGAATGTTGGACATTCGCAACACCTGTTGGAAATAGCTGGAATCACTTTTGAGCATGCGCTACCAATCGCACAACTCTTCTCCACTCTGTCATAGCAATGCCCACCCCTTTCATATGATTCAGCGTCGTGACGGAGTTAACAACTTAGTGTTGTGTTATGAGAGTGGTCACATTGTCATGATAGAATGCATACTAATAAAAAACTTTGCCTGCCGTTTTGAAATTATAGGGAGCTTGCATGAACGGTTGTGACGCTATGCACTCTGGGTATGCAGCCATTTTTTTGTCAGAAGCGGTTGGGGAGTGCAGCAGCGCAGTCGTGTTTGCGTGCGTTGGCGTAGCTTGCAAGCGTAATTGAGTGCGAGCGCGACGCAAATTTAACTCCAAGAAGTGTCGTGCACGATGTCAGCTTCACTGGAAGACTACACCACAACGCTGTGCCAGAGAGACCTCGAGCGGTACGAAGAACAGACGAGAATTAGCTCCGACTGGACCCATTCACGCTTCGTGCGGGCAACTGTGTAAGTGACGTGGACTTGTGGCCGCGCGTTGTCAGCTCCGATATTTATGAATTTCTCGTTTCGAGGACGAGTTTGATTATCTGGGAGCTGTTGAAGTCCAAAAGCAATCAAGGGCCACAACCTTGTGACAAGTGGCTGGTTGGGGGGGTGGTGGGTGAAGAAATTCGCCGCGACAGTGTGATTATCGTCACTCAAGTAAGAGGTGTTAAATTACTTGATTTTGCCGTAGATGCTAATGTTTGCGTCTGTTCAGGTTAAACTCCCAGTGTGTTAACAAGCCTCCCGTCGGCGTCTTGTTCATAGGCAAGAGTGATGGTGAGGTCCTTGCCGCGCACTGCACATGCATGGCCGAGAACAGTGAAGCCTGCTCGCATCCCACTGCGCTGTTACTCTACGTGGAGTACGATGCATGTGCACGAAAAGAGCGCTCCTCAATTTAACACGTCTTACTTGAGTGATGACGACCACGGTGTCGGCGGCGACTTTCACGGCTGTCGCACCTGGCCACTCTTCACAAAGTTGTGACCCTTGAGAACCATTCTGGGTTTCATCTACTCCCCGGTTTTTAAACTCGTCCTCAGAACGAAAAATTCATGAATATCGAAGCTGTCGACGCACGCCCGCAAGTGCACTTCGATTACACAGTTGCCCGCATGAAGCGTGAATGGGACCACTCGGAGCGAATTCTCGTCTCTTCTTCGTATTGCTCGAAGTCTTTCTAGAACAGCGGTGCGGTGTAGTTTTCCGGTAAGGCTGAGATCGTGCACGACACTTCTTGTAGTCAAATTCCCGGCGCACTCGATCACACCTGCAAGCTACGGCAACGCTCGCAAACACGACTGCTCTGCTCCACTCCTCGGCCGCCTCTGATGAAAAAATAGCTGCCTTCCCAGAGTCCATAGCATCTCCGCCGTTCATGCAAGTTCCCTATTATGTCACACGATGAGCTTCGTTTGCTTTGTAGTCAGGCAGAATAATTACAGCTGCATAAAAAACTTGTTTATGACAGTCAATGGCAAAGCACTATTTGCCAAAAATGGGCACTCAAAAGTATTCATAGTGGAACAGTGCAGAGACAAATCACAAAGAAGAACTGAACAACACCAGCACTCGCTGACAACTGATAGATTTATTCAAGTGAAGCGGAATAGCAAACAAAATAAAGAAGAACGAAACATGTGTGCCGTCTATGCACGTGACAAAAGGCTGCATGTGTAACATCATCAAGTTTTTTCCAAATACGTCAGCTCGCGATATAATAATGCAATCGATGGTGCACTAACTCAGGCCTCACCTTTTTTGCTGACAGTGAAGGCTTCCGCTCTGTCTCTTATGCGAGATTCAGTGTGCCTGAAAACGTTGGTCGTGCTGATGTGTGTGTTAGTGCCCTGTCAATTCCATTACTGGATTGGGAGATGACGTATTTGAAGAAAAAACTTGATGATGTTACATATGTAGTATCTTGTCACATGCGTAGGCTCCGCACTCATGTTTCATTCTTCTTTCTTTTCTTTGCTTTCCTGTTTCGCTTGAATAAAGCAATCAATTGTCAGCCAGTGTTGTTCAGTTCTTTGTGATTCGCCTCTGCACTGTTCCACTATGAATACCAGCCAACGAGCCCAACTCGCCATTTTGCTACTCAAAAGTAATCATGACATACCAGCTTCCTCTGGTAGGTTGTGCCAAATGCACCACTTCAATGCTGTGGAAAGCCACAGTGGGGGCTTTCCATAGAAGGCCACAATGAAGTGGTGGGGGTGGAACTTTATTGCTCAAAAAAAGAAAAGGGGTCCTGAAGAACACTCGGCTAGATGCCAGGTGTAGAGGGTATCTTCCACGTCGGGACAGAGAGCCCGAAGCTCTCCGCCGCCTGGCGGGCCTCCTGGACAGTCCGGTCTGCTAGTGAAGCACTTCTTAGCAGTTTGGCCCACTGTTGCTTGTTCTTGGTGTAAGTGCCACTCGATGCACAACCACAGAGCATATGGTCCAAATCTACACGTTCACAACACTGTTCACACACATGTTGTCAGTCGTAGTCTGGGTCAATATGCTTCATGCGCCAGGGGCTGGGGTATGAGTTAGTCTGGAGCAAGCGTAACGTGACCGACTGGATGCACGTTAATTTTTTATCCAGGAGGGGGAACTCTCACCTGCCTAGATAAAAGTGCTTCGTAATTTTGTTGAAAGTGAATAACTGATCCCTGTACTCTATGTTCAGTGTAGAGGGGTAAGCCGAAGTGACGCGGTCGATGAGTCCTCGCGCCACCTTGTGTGCGGTCTCGTTGAGATTCCGCAGGTTGCCCGCTAAGCAGCCCATGTATGCCCGGAACCATACGATTGAGTGTTCGGTGATGTTATGTTTGCCTAACATTCGCTATGTCGTCTTGTCTATCCCACCTTTTTGCGAAAGCTCTAGTGGCTGCTCTAGAGTCACTGTATATTGTTGTGAAGCTCGAGCCTGTTAGTGCTAGAGCTATCCCTGCTTGTTCAGCTGCATTTGGCCTCTTAATGTAAACAGTGAGTGAGCTGCATGTTCGTCCATGTCTGTCAATTACTACGACCGAGTAGGCGTGCTTTCCTGGTATGTCCGCTGTATCCACGGAAGCTGTCTGGTCGGGAAATCTTGTGGTGTCTGTCGCGAGGGCTCTGTCCTGGCGAGTCTTCTTCCCTGATTGTGGACCGGGTGTACGCTTCTTGGGAAGCGGAGCACTGTAATTGATTTTAACAAGACTTGGGATAACTTCTGTACGTTGTCCCTTTCCGCGATGGTGTGCAAGCCGAGCTTGACAAGAATATCTCTGCCCGCTTTGGTGCTGGAGAGGCGTGCGATCTGTGCTGTGTGCTGGGCCTCGATGGTTTCGGCAAGGGTGCACTCCTAGCTGTAAGAGGAGAGCAGTTGAGGCATTATCTGGGAGCCCCAACGCTGTCTTAAAAGTGCGTCATATGTGTACTTCGAGCTTTTGCCGTTCTACATTTTTCCAGTTGAGCATCGCAGCCACGTATCTTATGTGACAGAGAAGAAGAGCGTGGACCATTCTGGTGGCGTTATCTTCGCCCAGTCCTCTGTGCTGATTCATGATGCGCCGAAACATTTGAAGCGCATTCCCAATTTTGAATGGGATGCTTTCCAGCATCGCCAAGTTGGAGCCATTACTTTGGATGATGAGTCCAAGGATGCGAATTTTGTGGACTCTAGGTATGCGGTTGCCGTCCGAATCACGTAACTCTATGCTTGGAGGGACGGGTCCGCGCCAGCCTTTTAATGGGCGTCCTCATCTGGGAAAATGGTAGACAAGCAGCCCAGATTTTCTGGAAGAGCAGCGAAGTCCCATTGGGGTGAGATGTGCTTTGGCGACTGAGATTGCGTCTTGCATGCGGGATTCTAACTCCGCATCGCTGCCACCGGTGCCCCAAATGGTGATATCGTCTGCGTAAATGGTATGCTTCACATCTGCTATTTCTCCCAGTGCGCAAGAGAGCTTTGCAATAGCCAAATTGAATAATAATGGCAAAAGTATTGAGACTTGTATTGTTCCCTTATCGCCCAGCTCAAAGCTTTTAGAGACTTGCTCGCCTATCCGTAGAGTCGCCGTTCGCTCCTTTAGAAAAGCATTGACGTAGTGATAGAAACGTGTGCCAAGATTGTTTTCAGATGTAGCGGTCACAATGGCTTGATGTCGGATGTTGTCAAAAGCTTGCTCCACGTCGAGACCCAGCAGCGCCTTGGTATCTCTTGTGGGGCGATCCAGCAGACTTTTCTTTATTCTCAGCATGGGGTCTTGCGTTGATAAACCTGGCCTATATCTGATTATAGTGTAGGGGTAGTATTCCTTTTCTTCGACATACTCTGTCAGTCGGTTCAGAATGACATGTTTGGCTAGCTTCCTATGCAGGACGTTAGTGAGATCGGCCTCAGGTTTGATAGCCCCAGCGGCTTTCCTGGTTTTGGGATGAGGACCGTATTTGCATGCTTCCATTCTACAGGTAAACGGCCAGTTTTCCAGGCTTTGTTGATTTGTTCAGTTAAGAAGGTGGCCGAATCATCATCGAAATTTCGGAGAGCCCGATTGGTGACACCATCGGGGCCGGCTGCAGAGTTGCTTTTGAGTTCGTGAATTGCGTCGCGGACTTGACACTGTGTAGTCCGCGTCGAGCTCCGAGTTTGAGGCACCGTCATAGATCATCTGCGGTGAGATACTGGGTTGTCCCAATTTAAGCGGTAGGGAGCGTTTAGCAAGGCCGTCAACAAGTTCTTCGGCAGTGCTATGTTGCGTTGCGCAGTGTACTAATCTGCTGAGCCTGATGTGTTGCACAGATTCGGACTTGGTGCCATTTTCGTCTAGGAGGTGTTTTATGAGCCTCCATCCACTACCTTTTCGTATTTGCCCGTTGAGGGAGCTGCAAACTTCATCCCACTGCTGTCGCAAAAGAACCACACAGTGTTCTTTAATGGTTTGGTTGAGCTCGGCGAACTTTTTTCGCAGTCTTCGATTGAGTTGTTGACCCTTCCACCTGGATAGTATGGAGTGCTTGGCTTCAAGAAGGTTCGCTAGTCGGCTGTCCATTCTCTCCACCTTAACGTCCGTGGTAATCATTCGTTCCGAGGCTGCGATGTCGGCTTTAAGCTGTTTAGTCCAGCTTGCTATCGCATGCTTTGTGGTTTCTCCTGATAAGTTTGATGACTGCATTCGTATTTTGCGAAATTTGTCTCAATCAATTAGTTTGTACTCCCTTTGCCTTTTTCCTGGGAGTTCTGCATCAATTCGGAGAATGTAGTGATCGCTGCCAAGGTCTATGCTTGAGTTACACCAGCCGCATTTCTCAGTGCCCCGAACGAAAGTCAGGTCTGGTGTAGTGTCACGGCATGTGGAAGTACCACACCTAGTTGGAAGTTCCGGGTCTGTGATGAGAGTGAGATATAGATCAGATGCGGTCATGTAAAGACGTTCAGCTTTGCTAGAAGAATATGCGTAGCCCTATGCCTGGTGTGGGGCGTTAAAATCGCCACTTACAATTAGGGGACTATCTTTTGCGATGCTCGCGATCTTGCCGAGCATGCTTCTGAACCCGTGCCTTGTGTCCTTAGGGCTGCTGTACAAATTAGTGAGAAAGATGCTTCGCTTGTTCCCTACGTGGTTGTTAAAAATAATCTCGATCGTGACGTGTTCTAGATAGCAGGCTGTGTGACGGATTTCATGGTGAATGTACCGGATATTCTTGCTAATCAGAATAGCGACGCCTCTGCCTTGTTCGTTTCTGTGGGTTTCGACCTTATAACACATATGGGTAAGTTTTATTGTGAGTGTTTCTTGCAGTAAAATTACGTGTTGTTTCTCGGTTTCTGATCTTATCATCTGTAGGAGGACCGCCTTTTTTGGGGCGATCCCCCTGCAGTTCCATTGCCAGATGCGGAAATTTCGTGTCCTATTTGTCACTGCCATGTTGACTGACCATCATAGCCTTCTTCGCTTGCAGCAAAAGTGACTTGCAGAAGGCCATGCAAACCAATGTGCTGTGACCTCATCGTCTCCATGGCTGGTACTACCATGTTGTTCATATACAATTCCATTTTTTGAACTCGCGTGTTTAACATGTCCATTTTCTCATTCATTCGCATCATGCTCTCGTTCATCAGTCTCATATTCTTGCTCATGGCGTCCATAGCGTCCTTGACGTCTGATCGCACGACCATTCGCGGTTGCGTTACAGCTCGCTTCTTTGAAGTGGGGGATTCTTCGCGGCGTTCTCCCTGTTTCGCTCAAGTGTTAGGGGTGTTTCAATATTGGTTGGTGGTTTGGGAGTGCTCGTTAGCGTACTGCTGTTTGCTTTACGTGCTTCTGATAACTCGTGGATTAGCTTGGTATAGGCTACTTTAAATTCTCCCAACTCCTGTTCCAACATAGCTATCGGTTCTTTATCAGTGTTGCAGAACTCACGGTTTTTCTTTGGCGTAGTCGTCGTGGCACCTCTGACTTTACCCGCCCACGTGCCTTCTCCTCTGTTGTTCTTTCCTGCGAAACGCACCTGTGATCCTGAGCGACTCCTGCTTGTGGTCGATGCCCTCGCAGGTGTGCGGCTCCGCGATTGAGAGCGGGAGTGGCTGCGTGTATGTTCAAGCCACCCACTTTTGTATGTTCAAGCCACCCTTCGGGCGAAACACTGTCTTGATGTTGTCTTCCGGTAAAGATGGCATGCGTGACACATGATTCATGATGTTAGGAGGCGTCCGAAGGGAGCTCACCTGTCCGCTGCTTGGATGATTTTCTTGCTGCATAAGTGTCGCAGTTGTTTCGGCACGTTCCGTCTTCTTCGTTTTCCGGCTGCTCACCACTTTCCAACCTGTGTTGTCCGCGGCGAAACCTGCGTCTTCGCATGTTGTGATCTCTTGTTCATCAGATCTGGATAAAGCACCCAGCGTTACTTGTAGATCCTCCGCCGAGCTGTCCATTTCGCCGGTAGTAGACGCCATTCGCGTCTCCACCTCGCGCAAAGGGCGGGTATGCGCCCTGCCGATCTGGCCCATTAGGGGCGAGGCCTAGCTTTCTGCCAACGTGACACGAACAGGAAAGCCCGGATAAAATGCGTAAATGTGGACCCACCGGGGTGAATTTGGCGTCCGGGTGATCCTGGCAACTTCAGACACTCGCTCACACTCTTCTTAGACTGATCAAAAAGGCATAATCAACCAAAAACATTTGAAATGCGGCAGACAGTTAGCGACGCGGTTTGTCGTGTCGACGGCCGTCCGCGTCTCCCGCCACAATAGAGTAGTTGTAATGTAATCTAGCTACCCACTGCTTAGCATGATGGAATCCATTAAATCTCGCTCAGATGTTACTCTGTATCTTGACTGTATGAAACTGGCTTTTTAGCAGGATCCTAAATTTATTTCGCAGTTGACCCGAGGTTATTTAACTGTGCACATGTGCAACCACCACACTACTATCATGCTTGAATCAAAATCATCTGTTTTCCATGAAGCACATTTAGTCACGATTGTTGCTATAAATGAACAGATTTAAAATCTTTGTCTGGTGTTTTTAAGAACTTGTATTTTTGAAGTGGGGTACTTGTAGTGAGATTGGACATAGGTGTCAGTACTGCCACGTTGGGGTGGGTGAGCGACCGGGGTGCGGAAAGAAATGTATACAGTGGCGCTTTGCTGTAGGCGGTTTGAGTTACATTGATTGCAGCTTTATGATGATGTATGTGACCTGCATTCCCACATTACTGTACAAAGCTGGGGTAACATTCTTATTATGTGCTAGAGAAGTGTAATCTGCAATTGGCCGCTGGGCATCGGTCGCAGCCCTGTTTTGCATGATGATAGATTTTTTCTTGCTTTATTTTGGTGTGTTTAACATGTGTCCTGTATATACTACAATAGTAATGCATTTTCAAGACAATGGAGTATTTACTTCTTGATCTGCAAAAAAGGAAGTGTTCATTTCTGCATGACTAGATGAAGAAACGCAGCCTTACTTTTGACTCTGCTTTTCTGTTTGCACGAGTACTTGTGCCACTAACAAAATGCATAACTTGAAGTATTTTAATCGCTAAACGGCTTTTGCAGATATTCATGTGTTACAAGATCACAAGGATTTGGAAATCATTAAAGGGACTGACAACTGATTTTTTCGACGCAGCTTTTTCTGGGGCGACAGAAAGCTTACCGTTCGTAGTGTTCGTATCTGCAGTAGTTAAACTCAAAAGCATGTAGTCATTTTATAAGCAGTATTTTTGATCTGAAAGGCTCTGAACACCGATGAGTTCTTTCATTCAGCAATGCTAAAAATTGATGGCGATGCTGGTAGCCTTCCTGGCGACTTGTGCATGCTGTCATTGTTCTGCTTACACAGGAGTTCCTCTAATTATGCTTAACCATGTTTATTCTGAGCTTTACAACTATATTTGAAAATAACAAGCCGTTACAATGAGACCCTGTCGCTTTATACAGCTTCTCTGTAATTGTGCCGCGTTGCGTGCACCTGGCCCCGTCGCGGTGGTCTAGTGGTTAAGATACTCTGCTGCTAACCCGCAGGTCGCGGTATCGAATCCCGGCTGTGGCGGCTGCATTTACGATGGAGGCGGAATTGTTGTGAGCCCATGTGCTCAGGTTTGGGTGCACGTCAAGCACCCCAGGTGGTCGAAATTTCCGGAGCCCTCCACTACGGCGTCTCTCATAATCATATGGTGGTTTTAGGACATTAAATGCCACATATCAATCAAATCAATCGTGCGCCTGCACCCCAAGTTGTTGCGCCTGTGTTGTGGATGGCTTGTCCCGTCGTCGTTACTCTCTCGACACTGAAGCCAGGCCAAGTCACTGAAAACGTCACTGCGCATATGCGCTTCTGTGCTGACCAGCAGTACACATCATTTCGGAGACAAATTGTAGGGAGGAAAATCACATCACTCCAAAACCTTAGTGACCTGGAAACTGCGTGCACGATTTTATGAGCATGCAGGAAAGTTGCTCAAGACACGCTGATGAGCATGAAATCATCAATTCATGCGTAGGCAGGGCCATTTAATAACGTTCATTTTTATGTACATTTTTATGGAGTAAAATTTTTTTCTGTAAAAAAGCAAACAATATTTTAATACTGACAGAAAAATTGTTGATCCTGTACACTAGTTTACGGTCGCATGACAGGGTACCTTGGATAATTGAAGTTTCTGCCGCCAGGCAGCGCCACAGGCTATTTTCATGATTTTCAACGAAGAAATAAAGGTGTAACTCCACTTTTCATGAGAAAAAAAGGGTTGGTTTGAGTCATTATGAGGGATAGTCTTTGCATCCGTGCAGTCATCTCACTTCATGTTTTGGGCTGTTGCCTGCTGTGGGACATCAATGTGGCATGTTCTGCGCACGCCGCATGTTGGCAACTCTGCCAGAATGATGGGAGAAACCTTTGCATGAGCCTACTGATGGCATTTGTGGTATATCACAGACACTGCTTTAGTGACGTCAGTGTGAGCCACCCATCAGTATTTTTCAAGCACGGCTCCAAGAATTCTGATTTCACCGTAGTACACAAGTGTTAGTAGTAATTTTTAAGTCTTGTATTTCTCTTATATATAAGCTACTCTATGTGTTGCAAATTGTCCACATCATTGTTTCATGCACATTTGAAGCTCTTACTAAAGTTGAAACTGATGGGAGAAACTTCTGCATGGACGTACTGATGGTATTCAGTACGCACAAGTTGAAACTATTATTGGAAAAAGAATTACCGCAACACATGAAGATATTTGGACGGTTCATTACTGCATCATGAAGTGTGCGCTGCTGTTTCCAGATACATCATCCAGTATATGGTTGGTCTTGTGTAACCTTACTGGAATTGGTGGGCGATAGCTACGTTGCCATTGGATGTAGTGGTACTCTAGAAAGCTTAGGGCTTTGATAGTGATCCCACTTCAAGCACTCACAGTGAGGTGCTCTTGGTTTTATGATTAAATTCAAAGCACCTTGGAAGCTCACTTATAAAAAAAAATTGTAGAAAATGTATCATTAATAGCATTCTGTGTGTTGCAGGATAGCATACAAGAAGTGCAATGCAGCTGTCGGTATCAAGTATGACAAGCAGTCGGACAAGCTGGTGCTCATCAAGGTTAACTTGGAGCACGATCACACGGACCCAGTTCCCGACACCAATGCAGTCGACAGCACCAACGACCTTTCACAGGTACATTCGGTACCATGTCCCGTCAGAGGAAATGCACGCTTATAGGCTCTATTTGCATGCCATGCAGCTGACCATATAAGAACTTGATGGGCGCATATGCTTTTCCTATAATAGCGCAAATAGAGAATCATCAGCTGTCGTTGGCATTGCCATGCTTCACTTCCCAGTGCATGTGACAGGGGCCGTTGTAAACTCTCCTGGGGTGCCTACTCCAATACAGTGGTCACTATATCTAAAGGAAAATTTTGTAGTGCAAAGTAACACAAACACAGACCATATGGTGTAGTAGCGCAAATTCACGGGGACAAAAAGGACAAGAAAACACGACACTCGCTACACTCGCAACTAATTTTTATTTCAGAAGCAGCACTTCATATATAACCCAAAACCCTAGCGACACAGAAAAGAACTACGAACACTGAATCATCGCCAACAGAAGCTTTTGCGCAGACTCAAGCGATAGTATACGGCAGTTACGCTTAGACACTTTAAGATGACATAACTAAAACAGCCCTGGGTAACATCAAATAAAAAAAACCAAAAAATTTGCGGGAATTCACACGTGTTTGAAACTAAATTTTTGAAACGACAAAAAGGAGAGTATGACACATGCAAACGCTGATCTCAATTAAGTCCTTCGAGGTAGCTGGCTTCTCGGTAGCTGTCCCCGTGAATTTGCGCTACTACACCATATGGTTAAATGATGTCTCACCAACTAGCCCAGCTCTCAACCCTACTGAACACACACACAGAGCGTGGAAGCGGTGATGTTTATTTGTCTGTCTGTTGCTTCGCACTAGAGACTTTTCCTTTAGAAGTCATGAACCGACTAGCCCAAGAAAATCTTTTGCTTAGCCACTTCACCATGATTGACCATTTTGCGAAGTGGAAAAGTAGCCACTACACACGGATGCCTACATAGCTTCAGGTTTTGTTTCTGCTGATGATGATCGATTGTAGCTAATCTCTTCGTAATGGGCTAGCTGCTTTCAACCATCCGCATGTGGTGCACTTGGCGCGATGGCTAACGTGATCGTACATTTCCGTTACACTATAATGGGCGTCTTTATTTGGTATTTTTTAGACAATGCAAATTTTTTACATGATATCTACAATAATCGAGGTTCTCCTGCCATTTTCATATATGAACTCTGCGATGAAGGGGGAAGTACTTTGCTTTAGTGAGATTGAAGGAAACAATTAACAAAAACTCATTAGTTAACTATTTCAATATTGCCTTGAGGACAGTTGTTTATATTGCCATGTGGGTTTATTGTCTCATTGTATGTATTCAATTTACACTCACAAAAGCTGCTAGCAATGTTCTGCACACGCGGTGTTGCAATGTTCAGGAAGCCTCACGAATGTCTGAGGTTATTCTGTTAAGATTACATGCAGTACACAAATAGCCAGGTTTATTTGTGGAGCTTTCACAAGCGCCAGCAATAATGCTAGAAACTTGGATGCCGCTTGAGTGAATGTCAGCGCTCTGTACTGCAAATCAGATTATAGACGGCCGACGATCTGTTCGCCAATGTCAGTGTGCAGCGGGCATCGCTTGCTGCAATTCGTTCTTCCATATACAGGCCACAATTTCATCTTGGACATGCCGACTTCTTTCTTCACAACTCGTCAAGTTGTGGAGCGTCACAATTTATGACACACCCGTTTTTTGAGAGGTCGCAAGAGTAGCATGTAACTTGGGATATTCATCATCGAATTTTAAAGCCGACACCACAAATGACCTCACCTGGTGCGCAGGAAATGTGACTGCTCTGTTGCATCATATCGACACTACTTGTGATGAGGAAGGGTGGAAAGTTGAAACATGTTAAAATAGAATTTGGTCAGGAGATATGGCCAGTCACCTGCAATACTGAAGGGTGGTTTCGTGCTTATCTCAGTCTGTGGTAAGCTATAAGCAGACACAGCGAACTGTAAGCTTGTCTGGAAGAAGCGTTGCAGTGACTATCACCAAGTTTTATGCTGTACACAGAAAGAAAAGGTAGATATTATGTTTTTTTTAGCGCAGTAGAAATAAACAGAAAAGCATGAAAAATTACATTTGAAGGCAAGGCGATCTGCCAGTGCTAGGGACATGGCACTTTCCACAACAAGACACTGCTGTGATGTGTCTTCATTCAAACTTCGTTACTTCCTTGTTATGGGAAGTTTCAGCATCGTTATTCTATCATCATGGTGCCATCACACATCATGTCATCATGTCACACCTCCATTACCACTGGAAAGTTTTGCCATCAGCACTG
The DNA here is from genome assembly GCF_043290135.1 of Rhipicephalus microplus. NCBI lineage: Eukaryota > Metazoa > Arthropoda > Arachnida > Ixodida > Ixodidae > Rhipicephalus > Rhipicephalus microplus. Next base: position 80,784,137 of record NC_134700.1, on the reverse strand, counting down.
CAACCAATTAGTGGTGCTCATTACACAGTTGGACATCTTGATAGTGTTGATTATGAGTGGCAAAGCACCTCAGGGTCTAGGCTTGTGCATTGTCTGGCACAGCACATGCAAGGTGCCCACTATTTGCCGCATCGATGAAGAATAATAAGCATGTTAGCACATGTAGAGTGTAATAGAACAGGGGAGTGCTTAGAACGGCCATGGCACCAACGCATCAAAAGTGAAGCTCATACAGGGTCAACCTGGTCGTGGCGCTCGGGGTTGTAGTCTGCAATGTGTTGTCGTTTCAAGAGTTGTGTGCGACTCCACCAAAGTAGTTCGGGGGTAGAATGCCCGTTTCCCACTCAAAAGGCCTGGGTTGGAATCGTAGCTGTAGATGGTAGATTTTTATTTTTAGTGTCACTTGTTACAGTTGTATTAGTTTGCCTTTGTTTCTTAAAATTAGCTTCATTAGTTATATATTGTTTCAAAAAGTAACGCTATTTGTAGAGCAAAAAAATAAATTTGACAGCAAGCATATTTACTGGCGAGTGCAAATATCGGTTTCCATCATTTATTTTTACTTTGGTCAGCTATGAGTAGAGCGTGATTTTTTTTCGTTATTTATTATTTAAGGTATAGGTTTGCAATATCAGTTATACAAGAATGGTACATTTGTATCCACAATCTCAACATGTTCACCTGTTTTCCAGCGCCTCAATATCGCTTTATGGAAGTTACCATCCAAATATCTTTTTCGTCAGTGTCAGGAGGAACACTGGAAGATCAGACAGAACATTGCCGTTTTTGCAGTATTCAAATTTCACGGTTGTCTGCTGACTTAAGGTCGTTTACTTTCGGTTTTTCTTTTGAAGCGAGCCAGCAGCTGATGATTGAAAGCAGCATATCGAGCACACACCTGCCAAGTCTCGTATTCGCTGAAATCTCGGAGGCCATATTTTATATTTTTGTTGAATCCCATACGGTGCTGCAAGTAATTATGCTTGTTGTCAAATGTCTTTTTCTTATTTTGCGTCACTTTTTGTGGCAACACGTACAACTGAAGCTAGATCTAAAAAACAAAGGCAAAACAACACAGCTCTACTACTGATACTGAGAATAAAAATAAGCCATCAACAGCTGCGGTGCGAACCTAGGCCTTTTGGGTGGGAAGCGGGCATTTCGCCCCCAAACCACTTTGGTGGAGCTGCACGCAACTCACAAAACAATGACTCATTGCACACTACCGACCCCAGTGCCACAAGCAAATTGACCCTGTTTGGGCTTAACTTTTCAAAGCTGGTTACAGGCAGCATTTTTTGGTATGGCACGAGCCAATAAAGACGAAAGTGTACAGAAGGGACACAGACGTTCTGGGCACTCTCCTGTTCTATTACACTCTAGTGCATGGAAAGCACCCGATGACAATGAGGCAGTCATCACGGTACAGGAGCACAGGCAAGGTACCCACTATATCCCATGAAACATGTGGGGGTGCTGACACCCCCCCTGTAAAGTTGTCTGCGCCGCGTGGCGCACGTGTCTCGCCCCAGGGCGTTATTTCGGTGGTGACCACCACCGGGCGATAGATGGCGTTGTGTTCGCTCTGAGTACCACTGTTGGTAGAGTGGCAGCGCCGGTGGTGGCCCCTGGCGGAAGGCGGGCCTTGGTGGTGGGCGAGCGTTGAGCGAGCCTCTTCTGCGCGTGGCGGCTGCCGCGAACGGTTGTCTGTAGCGCGGGTCTCCGGTGCTCGGCACCGCGGGCTTCGCGCCGGGGTCCCGCGCGTAAGGTCAGGCGTTGGCGACGCCGCCTTGGGTATGTGCTAGTGTGTTGGGTGTGTTAGTGTGGGTTTATCATGTTATTGTGTGTTTAGTGTGTCCCTGCGTTATGTTTGTATGGTAGCGTGTTGAAATTGGTGTATCATTCGGCGGACGATATCGTCGTCTAAATTAGTTAATAAATGTATGCATGTTGCGGGCTTTGTTCCGACCGTGTTCACTGTGTCCGTTCACTCCAAGAGCGTGGCGTGTCGAGGCGCTCGTTCGCCTCGCCGGGACCCCACAAACACAAGAAAAGCTAAAAAACTTCTAGTAAATGTCCAAGAAGGTTAGTCCAAAGGTATACAGTGAAACCTCGTTAAACCATACCCGTCTAAACAGTAGTTTCGTTTTAAAAGTAGTGAAGTCAAATCCCCGACTCAGCGGCCATTGAACATAATGCATTTTGTATCCGCATAAGCCGTGCCAGCTTATCGCGCATGTATCGGTTAATAAGTAGTTTTTCCAATTTTCGTTGCGCACTCGCCGTGGCATGTCGTCTCCCACTGGGCGTCCCGACAGAACAGCAAGCCCCAGAGATCGAAACACGCCTCGCTTGTTTGTGTTGATGATGATGGCGGCTGTGTTGGTGAGCGCCATCTCTTGGATTTTTCTGCAACAAGAAGCACTCGGCCAGCTAGGCTTCTGGTGTTGTCCACGCGATGGCGCTTTGCACAAATATGCAAAGTTTTGGAAGAGCAGCGAAAGTGGGAAGGAGACAAGATGAGCAACTACAGGAAAGTTTTTATTCAGAAAGGCAAATAGAAATTGCTACAAAACAAATTGGGAAAGTAATCACTGAGGATAATAAAACTGTGTGGACATACACAAATCTAATTAGACTGTTTGGGCTAGAGCTTGCTAAGGCACGTGACAAGTCACCCCGGAAAAGAAGACCCTAGCACAAGAGTTGGTGGGATGAGGAAGTTAAGAGAGCCATAGCAAAACGCCAGGAAGCCTCTAGGGAACACCGGCATGCTAAGCAACGGGGTGAACTGACAGATGATGTTGAAAGAAAATGGGAAATCTTTCTAAGCTCTAGAAGAGAAGCAACTTTCCTGATCGATGAAAAGATTAAAAGAAAGGGTGCTCAGTGGCTGGCAGAAGTACATAAAAAAGACAGAAAGGCAGTTGCGAGATTTTGGAACCATCTAAACTCCCTAAGAAACGAAAAAAACCTAGAGCAGAGGTTTATAACTACAGCTCAAGGTGCTAGGCTAGAAGGGGACGAAGCTATGGAATATATAAGAACAAGGGTGACAGAAAAATTTCAACAAAGAAGTGCTTTATGCACCACAATAGACAGGGATGGATCAAATGGCAAAATGGCTCCATTTTCACAACGAGAGTGGGAAAGGGCTGAGAAGAGGGTTGCAAGTAGTACATCAACAGGCCAAGATGGCATCCCAATTATGCTGATAAAGACATTGGGTCCGAAGTCTAAGCAGGCTTTGAGAGAGGCAGTGAGCAAGATAATAATCGATGGTGAAGTCCCTGATAGATGGAAACTTAGCAGGATGAGCATGATCTATAAAGGAAAGGGGGACAAAGCTGACAAACAACTACCGTCCTATAACAGTGACATCAGTGGTCTACAGGCTGGCGATGCAGATTATAAAGGAAAGACTGCAGGCATGGATAGACGATGAGGGGGTGCTGGGGGAACTACAGAATGGGTTTCGGAAACACAGGAGGTTGCAGGACTTGTTCTCACTGACGCAGTGCATCGAAATAGCAGAAAAGGAACTCAGGACCCTGTGGCTAGCATTTTTGGATATCAAGGGAGCGTACGATAGCGTGGTTCAAGAGGACTTGTGGGGAATACTAGACACACTGGGTGTGGAAGATGGAGTCACTAATATTTTAAAGGAAATCTATAAAAGTAACAAGGTGGTTATAAAGTGGGAAAAAGAGGTATCCAAGCCCACAGAGGTGAAACGGGGACTTAGGCAGGGGTGTTCACTGTCACTCTTCTTATTCATGATGTACTTACAAGGATAAGGATTAGCGGCCAAGTTAGAGGGAAATGGACTTGGCTTCAACCTCACTTTAGTCAAACAAGGAAAACTTATTGATGAGGCACTGCGAGCAATAATGTATGCAGATGATATAGTGCTAATGGCCGACAACAAGGAAGATTTGCAGAGATTGATGGACATCTGCGGTAATGAGGGAAATTGGTTAGATTTTAGATTCGGTAAGGAAAAATCAGCAGTCATGATTTTTAATGATAACGAAGGTAGTGAGCTTAGAATACAGGAGGTCACGCTAGAGATAACAGATAAATTCAAATATCTGGGCGTATGGGTAAGCAATGGGACCGAGTACCTAAGAGAACACGAAATATACGTGACGGCTAAAGGTAACAGGAATGCAGCAGTGGTGAAAAATAGGGCACTGTGGAATTACGATAGGTATGACGTTGTAAGAGGAATATGGAAAGGGGTCATGGTTCCTGGGCTGACGTTCGGCAATGCGGTTTTGTGCATGAGATCAGAAGTTCAAGCAAGATTAGAAATTAAGCAACGTGGTATAGGTAGGCTTGCTTTAGGAGCTCACGGGAATACACCAAATCAGGGAGTACAAGGTGATATGGCATGGACATCATTTGAGGGCAGGGAAGCTAGCAGCAAGATAAAATTTTAAAAGCGTTTGAGAGAAATGGGAGAGCAGCATTGGGCTAGGAAGGTTTTCAGCTACTTGTACATGAAAAATGGCGATACAAAATGGAGGAAGCGAACCAGGAAATTGACTGGTAAATACTTAGAAAACAGCAGGTGGCCAAACCAAAAAGAACTATCGGTTAAGAAGAAAGTGAATGAAACGGAGACTGACATGTGGAGAATTGGCATGATTAAGAAGTCCGCACTAGAGATCTATCGAACTTTTAAGCAGCAAATTGCCAAGGAAAGGATCTATGATAAGACTCGGGGTAGTGCTCTACAATTTTAGGCCAGGACGGGAGTATTGCGAACCAAGACATATCGGGCCAAATACGAAGGGGTAGACACTGTATGCAGTGCGTGTGGAGAGGAAGAAGAAAGTGCCGAACATTTGATAATGTTCTCTAAAGAGCTTCACGCTATAGTTCAGGATGATGGCGCAGAGTTTTTCAAAGCACTGGGGTTTAGGGACAGGGAGCGCAAAATAGACTTTAAGCGGGTAGAAGGACGTTATCTGATTGGTGGCTAAAGTCAGGGCACGAGTGAAAATTAAACCCTTCACTGCAAAGTACGAATCTTCAACCTCACTATACAAAGGAAAAAAAAAAAATCTAATGGTTAGTTTACTAAGTATTATGGCTAGGTGGCTTTAGCTGCCGCCCGATCTAAAGGGTACAACCACATCCATCCATCCATCCATCCATCCATCCATCCAAACACGGTGTGTGCTTGCTTTGCTTTCTTTGTGCCTTTGGCGCCATGCATAGGTGTTCTATGGTACATCCTTGTCGTACAGCTCTCGCGTCGTTTTTCATGTGTTGTGTATGTGTGCTTGTGCTGCTTCGTACTTGCATCATGCCGAAGCTGGGACAAAACCATCGAGTGCTGAAAATAGAGGAGAAATGGGACATAATTCGGGCTATTGAAAGTGGCACGAAAAAATGGGCGCTGGCACGCGAAAAGGACCTGCCGTTAACCACGGTGTGGGGAATTTAGAATTCGAGAGAGAAGTGTCTTGGCAGTGCTGCTGCAACTGCGGAAGGGTGCCAACTGCGTGGTTCGGCATTTTCGGATGTAGAGGAGGCGGTGGGGAAGTGACTAAAAGCTGCACGGTGAAAAAATCTGCTTATGAGCGGACCCCTGCTCGTGGAGAAGGCCCTGGTTTTTGCCTCGCAGCTCAACCATGACAACTTCGTGTGCAGCAATGACTGGCTGGCCAGTTTTAAGGCGAGGTACGGCATTACCACGAGGACTGTTTCCGGAGAAGGTGCTGCTGCTGACGTGGATGGCGCGGAGCAGTGACAAAATGGTCAGCTGAAGAACATCTTGGAAGACTACACACCTGATGACATCTTTAATATGGATGAATCGGCGCTATTCTTAAAGCTGCTACCAGACAAAACGCTCGCGTTCAAAGGTGAGACGTGCACCGGCGGCAAGCATGCAAAAGACAGAATATCAGTGGTGTTTTGCGTAAACATGACTGGAACCGACAAAACTCCGCTCCTCCTGATTGGAAAGTCGGCGAAGCCTAGATATTTCAAAGGCGCCTGGTTGCCATCAGGGGTCATCTATAGCAGCAACACCAAAGCATGGATGACGGCAAAACTCTTTGAGGAGTATGTGCGCCTCATCGATCGTCGTTTTGCGGCTAAGAACAGAAGAGTTGTTATTATTTTAGACAACGCTTCGGTGCACGTCGCCCTGGACAACCTGACGGCTGTGAAGTTGGCGTTTCTGTCGCCAAACACAACAGCGATTGCCCAGCCCTTGGACCAAGGCGTCATTCGAGCTGTAAAACAGCTCTACAAGAAGAATCTGCTGCGCAGCGTCTCTCATAATCAAGTAGTGGTTTTGGGACGTTAAACCCCACAAATCAATCAATCAGAATCTGCTGCGCAGATTTCTTCTCGCCATTGAATGTGGCAAATTATTCTCCATCGACCTGATTGGCGCGATTCATCTGCTCGAATACTCGTGGCGGCAGGTTGAAGCAACGACAGTTCGAAATTGCTTCAAGCGTGCTGGCTTCAGTGTATGTGCGGGTGACGCAGATGACGCCAGTAACACCATCGACCAGACTTCGGGCATCGTAGACGAAGCTTGCAAAACTCTGCTAGCTGAAGTGCTGGAGCGGCAGGGCGTTACGGAAGGCATTTCCTTCCCCGACTTCAAAGACGCAGACAGCGACGTGCAGACATCTCCGGACATGTCTGATGAAGCCATTGTTGCCTCGGTTATTGGAGTGTCGCCAAATGATAATAATGAGGACGACATGGAAGGCGACAACACGGGTGATCCAGGTCCGACAGTGGCCGAAGCTGCGCATTGCGTTAGCGTCATGCGGGTATTTGCCGAGAAGAGGGCGCTGGCGGAAAAGCTGGCTCACATCATAAGTGAGTTTGAGGCCGCTGTCGTTGCTGCTAGGCCGCCGCGTTGTCAAATGAAGATTACAGACTTTGTCACGCGAAGTTAATAAATTACTGCACGTTTTTTGTTGTTTCATCGCACTCCCTGAAGGTTCCTTTTTTTGACAGGTAAGTGAGCGACCTGTCGCTATTTCGGTTAAGCAGTATTACTGTTTAGTACGTACTTTTTCCGAGCTCCGGCCAACTACGGTTTAACGAGGTGTCACTGTATAAGAAGTCTTGTTGAGATGTTATTTAAAAGCAGCTTGAAAGCCTCCTGTAGCTGTGCTAATGCCACGTTATCATACGGCTAGAAAAATTCTAGCAAGAATTCTAAAAACGTCTTCCTAGATTTTTAAAGAACCTTTGTAAACGTTTACTATACTTATATTATTAGAAGCCTAGTGAACGTCTTGCCAAGATTCTAAAAAAGACTTGCTAGATCTTTTAACACCTTTTTTAGACTTTTTTTTTTTCATGCAAGTCAGCTTGTTGAGCGTTTCCAGTGGTTAATTTGTTGCATTATGTCAGCATTTTGCAATCGGTGCATTTAGCTGTCCACTGTTGAGAGCGACAAACAGGGACAGCAGCATAATTTTGCATCAAATTGATTTCTGCCACTTTTATAACCAGTAAAATTGGTGCCCTATTTGTTGGAAGAATGAATTAGTGACTGCCGTCTATCAATACGATAATCTGTTTTGCTTGGAGACAAGACATGCTTTTAAACGTCAACTCATTTTCGTTTCTGGTGTTGCCTGGAATGCATTATACTGCACATCCAAAAGTAAATGCAAAATTTCAACAAATCTTGTTGCATACTTGTAACCTTTATTGTACGTAACAGTGACTACACACGTTGTCCCAAAACTTGCATGCTTTATAGTAACTATAATTATACAAAACAATTGAGGTGCTGGCCAGATACTTGGTCCAGGAACCTGCACTCATACAAAATGCACGAACTGTTTTCTTCGAGCAAACTTCTATCAGTTCAACAAAAATTAGCAGGCTAGCTTAGCAAACACATTATTGGTTCAGTAGCAATTTTATGAAGGTAGAAAATTTTCTACAGCCAAAGAGCAGTAGTCACACGATTGATTTTTTTTCTCACCCATTGTGCTTAAGTTTATGTATGTTAGAACCATGAGTATTTGAAATAAATGGGTTTTACCACAAATCTGTGTTTAACAACCAAATTGTAGTTTTGGCGACAGCCCGAATTCTAATTCCATCCCAAAACACTCGCACAAAAAACACAGTGAAGTAAAAAACGCTACAATATTCCAGAATGCCTTCTGTCAATTATCATTAACAATGTTAAAAATGGCTAGGTATCTCTGTAATATATCACACATGGTTAGGTATTGGCAAAGCTAGTCATGATTAAGTATGACAGTAGGAAATGACTTGATTGCACTTACGGCATTAAATTCGAGAAGACAATAAACTAAGGTTACAAAAACATATTAAAACAAAATAATCAGTCAATAATACAGTGAAAATAATATCGTTGATCTGCTACAGCCTTATTGCAATACAAAAAGTTCAATTTTAAGTGACGAACTGCAGATTACACAAAGATTAAACATGACATGAAATCTTAGGAAGCAGCACCGACACATTCAGAGACGGGCTTTGTGCTTGCAATAAAATTTAGCCCCAAAAACAGAAAACCACCTTTGCAGATAAGTTATGTTTCTAGGGGGACACAAAGTAAAACGATAATGCTGTTAGCCGCCCAATCAGCTAAGAATCATGAAATTTGGGTGCCTACGCACCTGACGCACCACGTATTGTGCAGGGCCGTTCCGGCTGCGGTGCGCTTCATAAGAATTTCATGTCCGTGAAAATTCACAGAACAGTAATCGAGAAACTTGCCGAGTTTATTTATCGTCTTTACATATTTCGCGGCCTCGACTTGAGCAAACATATTGATCCGTGTACTTGACAGGTACATAACGGCGTTGTCCCCTGCGTGTAGTTGAAGAATTATCACAGGCGTAGTGAGAATGAGTGTTGCCGAGATCTCCCTCTTCGTATATTTGTTATGTGTGAGGAGGATTTGTGGCTATCTATTTTTACAACGCACATTTGCATATGATACCCTAGCGCTTTTTGCAGAACTGGGTCAGTCTTTTTTTGAAATTATAAATTAAATATGTCCTTCTTGCAAATTAAAAATGTACACGCGTGACGCAGACTGCTGAATAGCGATAGCATTTTGCAAATTAGTCGCATTCCTACCGTTCTTATACCTCATACTTTGATGAGGTTCTCAAAGCTAGAGCTATGTGTCAACAAGGCTCCCATGTTCATTTCTGAGCCCCTCTTACAGACACTGCAACATCCTTTGTTGTGACCGCCGCTTTTAAACATGCGGGAAGTGTCCAGACGAACCGTGCACGAAGGCAGCTTTTGCACCGGCTGTGGCAGTTGTCCCCTGATAAAATAGGGCGGTAGTATGCTTTTGGCTGGAACGGCTGGGCGGAGCCTGCGTGCTACGATGTCGCTACAACAAACCTACATATGTTGAAGGTGCCTATCGCTGTTTAAAAAACTGGAGTAGGTCTACACTAGGAGACTGTCTGGGTTGTCGTAATTATCATCATCACTCACACTGGGCCCACTGCAAGGCAAAGGCCAGTTAATCCGGTAACTTGCTTTCTGCTGCCATGTTATACCTGCAAACTTAATCTCATCTGCCTATCTAACTTACTGTCTCCCCCTCATACACGTGCCATTAGTATTACCCTCAGTATGCCTTAGGAGCTGGCCCCAGTGAAAGCGCTTTTCAACAGCTACTCTATTTATACTGGGTGGCCAAAAGCAACTGATGAACGTCCCAGCTCTCCCTCTGCAGGGGCCAGGTGGTGAACCATTTTATATTTCATCTCAGAAGTTCTCCATATCACTGTGAAGGTTACAGTGCCCCTTAGCCAATAGAAAGTGTGATTAGCTACTCCACATGCAGTGTCCCTCCACATGCAGTACCCCCCCACATGCATCATGTCGCATGCTCAGCATCTCCCTGGCATCTGCTCGCACGCATGGGGGGAGAAAAACAAATACAGTCAACTCCTCTTAAACGGAACTCGAAGTGGATCCATAAAACTGTTCCATTTATCAGAAGTTTCATTTAAGCAAAGTACACTTATTTAGTGAATCAAAACCTTTATTCAAATTGCACAAACCTCACATTACTCATGAGGATGAGTAGGAGAAAAAAAGGAGTGAAGGGTGCTTTGTTCGGCAAGCTTGAGTTGTTTTTTCACAAGGTACACACCCATGCCTGACAAACTAGCCAGAAACTCTGGACAAGCTTCATGCTCAAAATAGCGCTGCAAAAGTTCAACAGGCTCTTCAGCTGATCGGTCTGGTGGCACCACTGCACTGGCAATATTGTCATCGCATTCATCTTTGAAAGGTTGATCCTCATCTTGCACTTCGGCAATCATTTCCTTGACAGTCGCCTCATGGCAGGTACAAACATTTTCATCAATTGATTCGTAGTCCTGTAGCGTGAAAGGGGCAGAGGGCACGACCTCACTGAATACTGCCCCAGTGTCGGCATCAGCAGGGCTTTCTTAATCAGGTACTGCTTTTTGCACTTGAAAGCCAGCATGATGAAAGCATCTGTGTATTGTTGTTGCCTTCACTTGCTCCCAGGCACGTGCCAAAGTGTAGGTGGCTGGCAATAAATCTATGCTGTAGCATTTCCCACTGCACAAAGCAGTATTCGAGGAAGCAATTTTCTGCGGTAAAACATTAATGTTCTCAATAACCTCTTAATTTATCGGCTGGATCACTGCCGTTGCATTGGCTGGCAAGAACTCCAGAGTGAGGGCTTGGAGTCTTTCAACTTGACCATGGGCTGGGCAATTATCCATGATGAAGACAGCCTTCCTGCTTTGCCTCGTAAATTATGCGTCTTCCTCCCGTAGCCAGTTTTCGGCCATGGTCATCCACCCTCTTCCGTTCGCATGGTACGCAGCGGGAAGTCTCAAACGTCTTTGAAACAACGTGGTTGCCTTGATTTTCTTATTACCAACATCTTCAATTTCTCATCTCCTGCCATGTTTGCACCCACCAGCACAGTGATGCGATCTTTACTGCATTTTCCTCGACTACAGGCTTCGCCTTTGAAGTTGAGAGTCCTTGATGGAAGCACCTTATAAAAACGACCCATCTCGTCAAAGCTCAAAGCTCATCAAAATTTCCTTGCGCCACTCCTGTTGCCAGTCGATGCAAATGTCCCCGTTGACTGCAGTACTTTCACCTGAGATTGCTTTGAAGACTAGGCAATGGCATATTTTGAAGCAGCTGAGCCATCTGTCGCGTAGGACGAAGTTCTCAACACCCATTTGCGTGGCGATCTCTCTAGCTTTCTGCTCGAGAATTGGTCCGCTTATGGGCAAATCGGAACTCTATGCACGCTCGAACCAAAGAAAAAGAACTTTTTCTAGTTGTTCATAAGGCGTCTTCCGCATTCGTATCCGTTTAGATCTAAAGGTCCCGTTCTTTACAGTGCCTTCAATCTTTTCCCAGTCTTTGCAGCTCTGGGACAGCGTCGATTTCAAGATGTCCTATTTTTTCGCCACCTCCATCTTGGGCAGGCCACTTCGAACGAGCTCCTGAAGAATTCGCAGTTTTTTTCAAGTGAGAGTGCATGGTGCGGCCGCTTCCTTTTCACTGGGCTGAAATAACACCGTAATCCACCGCACTTAGCCACACAAATAAGCTTACCACACAACTGATTCGCCGACTCGGCTCCCACAGCCACGTCGAGTGAAAATAGCTACTGAATTGGCTTGTTTCGAGGTGTTGTCATGGTTGTGAGACTACCTTTGGCCTGAACGAGTCTATGCTGTGTTTAGATGCTCCGTCTATGCGCCGCTTAGAGTCTATGCTCCGTCATTTGCGCCGCTTAACTGTAGGTGACCAGTAAGAACTGTTTCGATTAACCGGTGAATTTTACTTTGCAACTCGTAAAAATCCAGCCACATGAGCCCATTTAGTTCCATTAATGAGGCATTTTCATTTAAGCGAGTTTCGTTTATTGGGGTCTACTGTATTTGGCATCACTGAAAAAAAAAAAAAATGGCTGCACTCATTGTAGCTGGTGTCCTCTGCTTTGAGTTTTTCAAGTCTTCATCATGCATTGTGTAAGCCCTAAGTTGTGAACTGACACCAGTACTACACTTAAACCTCGATATAAAGAACCCTGATATATAAAAAAAAACATTGGTTATAAATTCAGAATAGTCTTGTAATAGACATAGTGTATTGCAAACACCTTTATAAGAAATTTTTGGATTTAGTGAACTTCTTTTTTGTGTAAGATGCAACTTTGTTGTAATGAAGTTTGAGTGTATTTGCTTTCGATTAAGGGGCTGATGCTTTGGCATCAATGTATGTGTGACTATATTGCACTAGTTCCACTAACCGTTATTACATTCTCGGTGCACTAGGCTTAGCAGGCATGTCTAAACAAACAGCTGATCTTGCAAATAACGGCAAAATGGGCCTGATGCCTCAGCATGAAATGGCACAAAGCGATATCTTATTTCTCCTTGCAAGTTCGGCATGTGTCTTGCTGTGATGTTGATTTGTAACCGCAGTTACCGGTGCTTACTGATACAGCAATTAAAGACATAAATGTGAAAAATATATCAAGTATAGATGTGCTGTAACATATGCCAAACAAGTGAAGAGGTCTCAAATCTGCCAATTCGTAAAGCAACTTTATCTGGATTCATGTTTTGCTGCGCAAGCGTGTGGCTTGCTTACACCCCTTAATCTTGGTATTGCTGAACGGTGGTCGTGAGCTGTAGTATAGGTTCAAAAGGGCAATGCACTCGACCTATAGTTTTGTTCACTGCATTCCTCTTGTGGTCCTGTCTTATTTGCTCTAATCTATTTCAAAGGTACAGCAACGTGCAAACGAAATGTGCCAAAGGAACCCGTTTTCATCATTTCCCATTTTCCCCATCTAGGAGGGCCTCACGGCACTGCAAGACTCCAGTCTTGTTGAACTGGAGGCCGACGGTAATGGGGATGCCCAGATCGAAGCTGACGGCGAACACGGAGGCGAGCCGGAGTCTAGCTCGAGCGAGGAAAGTGACGACGACGAGGACGGCATGGACCCGCTGCACACGGGCGTGGGTGAAGAGTTCCGGGCACTCAGTGTTCGCCATGCCCGGCAGTTACAGCTTACCCTGGGTGGCGCCAGTGGAAATGGTGCAGCCACGGACAGTTCGCTGCGTGAGGCCTCCGAGATTGCGTCGCTGCTGCGTGAACTCGAGAAGTTGGAGGAATCTGATGCCGATGCTGCGGTCTCCGTCATTGTTGGTGCCGGCGACGCGGTGACAGCCGTGTTTTTCCAGACGGGTGCTATGCGGCGATCGCTGCGCCAGTTCCCCGAGCTGCTGCTCTTCGACAGTGGCTACACGTTTGCCGCCATGGTGACGGGGCCAGGGGGACGGCCCCGGTTCTCGCTCGCCTCCTGGAGCGGCCACGATGCGGCCGGCCTGGGCTGCCCGTTTGCCTTTGCGCTCGTCATGCGGCCTGTGCGGCTTGTTGTCGGTCTTTTGATGAGTGTGTTCACACAGGCCAACCCCGTAGCCTCCCAGGTGCGGCTGCTGCTGCTGGGCAAAGAGCAGCTCAAGCTACAGGGCCTGCGGAACTTCTTCGACCAGGCAAGCACCACGCTGCTGTGTCACTACCATGTCATTCGGTGAGAGCTCTCCCTTCGTTGTGCCGGTGCGGTCGTAGGCATGCTCCGGATATTAGAATCCGCTCAATGCATTGGCCAGAGTCGCAGGCGTCTTTCAGTTCAGCATCTATTAGTTAAATAAACTAACAAAGTGCCATTTCTTACATTTTCTCTTACACAGGACTGCAAGTGTTTACGCATTGATAAAGCAAGCAGTGTGTTTACGTTTGCTCTTTGCTTTTTACAGGTAATGTCTATTGTAAACAGGAAAGGATACAATGAACAAAAAAAAAAAAAACAACTTGAAATTTTAAATTACTGTCACCCACATCATATGCTGGTATAACATCAAAATAGTGCATGTATCAACACGGAAGCTAAGGAACGGCTTAGGCAACGTAAAGGACAAGTTGTCCTGCAAAAATTTTACAAGTGGTTTATATGCCATAGGCTGCCAGGATTGTGATAAGCAGTACATCAGTTAAAGCGGTGGCTTAAGAAAAGAGTCAAACGACGCTAATATGACGTCAGAAAACAGCATGTGGCTTCGATTGCCCTCGCTGAACTTGTGGAATCAACAGGCCACGAAATTGAATGGTGAAGTGTGCAAGTTCTGGCCATAGAGGAGAAGCTTGCATCATGCTTTCTCCTGGAATTTATGCACATACAGATGAGTGTGCAGACGTTGAACAGGATTGACAAAATGCTTCCGACAATATACTCTCGCTGCTTACGTCATGTACTTAGGCGTACTGAATATGCTGTGCCTTTCTTATGGCTTTGATTGTGTTGTGTTCCAAGCACCCCTGTGTCACGAGCGGAGAGCGCCGGTCACCAGCAGAGGGATATTCGACGAAACGTCGAGCCGGTGCATCACACCAGTCAGCAGTCAGGTCATTCCACGTCTAAGGCGAAATCAAGCAGAAAGACACAGCGCTGTTGGCGATGCGACGACATGCACGATCCCCAGGTATGTCGATACAAGACAGCGACCTGCAATTTTTGCCAAAAACTGGGACACATTGAAAAGGCATGCATCTCAAAGCGCAAACAGCTCGGACCGAAGACTTCAGTGCAACGGAACAACAATGTCGACGCACAGGAGGGCCAGACGCAAGATACAAGCCGAACAGCACTAACATCATCGGCACTATATGACTTAAACGCCGTTGTGAACCTTGGAACAAGACCGAAGATTACAACTGAAATTATGGTACACCAGCGCCCTATCAGGTTTGAGGTGGATTCCGGAGCAGCATGTACGCTCATCAGCGAGGACACTTTTCGCGCTACTTGGCGTGAGAACGCGCCAGCTCTCCAGCTAGACGACATGCAGCTGAGAACGTGGTCCGGACATTCCCTTCCACTGCTGGGCGGTGCCAACGTAGACGTGTACTACAACGGGCAGACCCATCAGCTCCCCTTGCTAGTCGTCCACGGTTGTGGATCAAGCTTTTTAGGACGAAATTGGTTCACCCCCCTTGGAGTGGTCATTGGCGGAGTTCACCACACACCCAGTTATCCGTCAGTGGAGCAGCTTCAAGATAAGTACAAAGTGGTTTTCTCCGAAGAAATACCAGGGAACAACGGACCTCCAGTCACACTGGAGCTGCGGGAGGATGCGACGCCGAAATTTTTGAAATCTAGGTCGGTGCCTTTCACCCTACGAACGTCAGTCGAGAATGAGCTTGACCGACTGCAGGAAGAAGGGATCATCGAACCGACGCAACATGCGGAATGGGCTACACCACTCGTTGTCGTCCAAAAGGAAAACGGTACCCTACGCCTCTGCGGAGACTACCGGAGCACTGTCAACCTGGCGACAAAAGCATCTTCCTACCCACTGCCGACACCGGAAGAGGTTTTTAGCACGCTTCGTGGTGGAAAAATCTTCAGCACCTTGGACTTGACACAAGCCTACCAGCAGCTGAAGGTGAGCGAATCAACGTCTGAACTGCTCACGATAAACACTATTAAGGGTCTTTACAAAGTTAAAAGGCTACCATTCGGAATATCTGCAGCGCCAGCAATCTTCCAGAAATTTATGAAGTCTACACTTAGCAGGATCCCAGGTGCTTGCGTCTACTTGGACGATGTTATTGTCGGTGGCGCTTCCAATGAAAAGCACACAGAACGCTTGGAGCTCATTTTGGAAAGGCTAGCAAATGCTAATTTGCGCATCAGTAAAAAAAAATGTGTTTTTGCGGTGCCTGAAGTGAAGTTTCTTGGACATCAAATTGACGTGCAGGGTATCCATCCCACTGAAGACAAAGTGCGTGCAATCACCGAAGCACGAGCGCCTACTAACGAGCAAGAACTGCAGTCGTTTTTGCGGCTATTGACTTTCTACGACCGGTTCTTAGAACATCGAGCTACAGTGGCCAACGATCTATATCAGCTCCTGCAGAAAGAAGTCCCATGGACTTGGTCGCCACGCCACCAAGAGTCATTTGTTGTCCTTAAGCAACTACTTCGCAAGTCTACTGTTCTGCGACACTACGACGAAAGGAGACCCCTACTTCTAGCCTGTGACGCATCACCATACGGAGTGGGAGCAGTCCTCTCCCAATTTGACGACCAGGGACGGGAAGCCCCGATCGCTTTTGCTTCGCGCACCCTATCGCAGGCAGAGAGGAATTATTCCCAGCTAGATAAAGAGGGACTTGCCATCGTCTACGCAGCAGATCACTTTCGGCAGTACATTACCGGCAGGAAAGTGACTTTCATAACAGATTACCGGCCCTTATTGGGTATTTGGGTCCCCAGAAGCCAATGCCACAGAAATTGTCGCCGCGAATGACACGATGGTGCATCAAGATGTCGGCGTACCATTACGAACTCGTACATCGCACTGGGAAGAAACACCAGAACGCCGACACACTAAGCCGCCTGCCGCTAGACACCACAATAGATGAACCACCCCCGCCGGGTGATATACTCATGTTCGAGGCGCTGCCGAACCCTCCGCTAACAGCTGACACGGTAGCAGCATCAACGCAGGAGTGCACTGTCTTGAAGGAAGTCTACGCAGCTATACAAGAAGGCAACGTACAGAAGCTAAAGGGTGAACACTTCAACGCTTACCGCAAGCGAGCTGCGGAGTTGAGCACTCATCGCGGTTGCGTCTCCTTGGGACCAAGAGTTGTAATTCCAGCGGCACTTCGCGAACAGGCCATGTCGCTTGTCCACGCAGGTCATCGAGGCATTGTTGCCATGAAAAAGTGCGCCAGAAGTTATATGTGGTGGCCTGGTATCGACCATGATATAGAATTAACAGTTCACGATTGCCAGCCTTGTCAATGCAACCACAGAAGCCTGCCAAGAGCCCCTATTCCTGAATGGGAAAGACCAGACACGCCTTGGCACACCCTGCACATTGATTTTGCTGGACCTATCGAAGGGTGTTTGTTCCTAGTGGTTGTAGACGCATACACCAAGTGGCTGGAGGTAAAACAAATGGCTACAACGACATCGGCAGCAGTTATCGACACTCTGCGGTCGTTGTTTGCAACGTTTGGCCTACCGCGCAAGGTGGTCTCGGACAACGGCACTCCGTTTGTGTCCACGGAGATTCTCAAGTTTTACAGCGACAACGGCGCCTCGTCTGTTACATCAGCTCCTTACCACCCGGCTACGAATGGACAAGCCGAGCGATACGTGGCTGAGCTAAAGCGCGCCCTTACTAAAGACCAGACTGGGACAATGCAACGCCGCATCGCGCGCTTTCTCTTCAGACAGCACAACACTGTTCAAAGCACTACCGATCAAACACCAGCGAAATTGATGTTCGGACGAGAAATGAGAACCCAGCTGACAGCAATTGTCTCGGAGCCCTCAGCGAAAGCACCGTCGGAGGAAGAAAAGCTCCCGCATAGCAGGAGAATTGAAAGTGGACAGCGCATATACGCCCGCCAGTTCCACAGAAAGCCCGGCTGGGTTGAAGCGACGGCACTCAAACGCATAGGTTTGCGGTCATGGCTCGTCGACATTGGTGGAAAAGCCACACGCCGCCACTTTAATCAGCTACGCCGTTCAGGTAATTTGCCAAAGGAACCTCCCATTCAAGCAGTCACCTCGACGGAAGCTTCGTTCCACTTAGCCTGGCATCTCGCACCAGATGAATCAGCACCGCCGCCCGCCGGCCCTGAACACAAGAGAAACGACACCCAGAGAGCGGAGGCTTCTCTTCCTAGTGCGTCCGTCCATGCGCCCACGGCGGCCTCCAGATCGCTTCCAAGAGACAATCTAAGGAGGGAGAAGATGTTGCGTTCCAAGCACCCCTGTGTCACGAGCGAGCCTCCGAACCCGCGAAGGACCGGATGCTGAAACTGCTTCCAGATGTTGACTCCTCCCCTTCCCCCGCTCGGCGCAAACGAGCCACCGCTCGTTTCCCCAGGCAGTTCGGCCGCCGCCTCCATCCGAATAGGAATAAAGTTGTTTTTAACCGTTCGAGGCTGTCTGAGCTTTTTGGACTACCGCGACCAACGCGTATGTCTATGGGCCGACGACAACACCGGACATAACAGATTGTAAATAAGGCTCTTGTATGGGGGGCTGCAACGCCAGTAAGCTTTGTAGTTATCTTTGTGTTCTTTTTTGGTCGGTGTATACTTTCGCGCTTACACTATGCATTTTGGCGGCCAGAAGGGTTGCTGTCACACTGGGATTTCAGAGGCAATTCAGCAGTTATTAGGCCCAAGAAGTTGGAGTGGCGCTGCCTGGTGGGAGGCTTGAATGACGTCACGGCACGGACTCTTCGAATCTTGCTGTGGCGCGCGTAGACATAACGCGCGCCCGCTTCAAATGCTGTTGTGCTGCCAGCATTCACTTTTTGCTTGTCTCACGGTTTAAATAAATGACGGAAGCAGCATCGGGGATGTTCGTGGTAAAACAATAAAAAACCGAACTATTTTTTTTCAGTAGAATTGCCAACGTGGTGTCTACTCTCCAGCGTAAACGTCTTAATGAGGTTTGTTCCGGTGCTGCGCTGCTTACTTCGAAGATGGGTTCGATTCTTAGCCAAGGTAGCCGTACTCCGACGGTGGTGAATAGCAAGACAATGCATGTGCTGCAGGTTAAAGAATGCGAGGTGACCACAATTACTCTGCAGCGTCCCTCGCAATCATGTCACGCTTCTGAAACATATACAACAGCGTACTTGCATTTCACATTGCGTTGTTCACGGGCGATTCCTTTAAAAAAATGTGATTGTTTCACCTCCACAATTGGTATTTGTATCGGATGTATCGGGATAACTGCTGGCAGTGTTTTTTTTTTCTGTGGGTGAGTGCTTAAGTTGGTATCGAGTGTCGAAAAATATCTCGAATGTGCTCACCTGAGAATACCGCCGCAGCTGTTCCGTTAAATTTTCGTGTGTGTAGTTGGTCACATTAAATCACGTTGTTTAGCTTCATGTTTTTGGGAATAATTTCGGCGCTCCGTTTCACTAGAAAAACAACTTGAGGTTGGTCAGATAGTGTCTACGTGCAACATCCTAGCAACTGTACTGTCACGCTTGTAAGTACCAGTTTAGATAGCCACCTGTGAAATGAATTTTTCCCATGGTTAATTGCGCCAGAACAACATCAATCTGTATATGAACATGACGTGCGAGACCAATCGTTGCTTCACAGAGGCAAAGGGCGTGTCGTTATCATGTGGGCCACGAAGCGGCGTGCACCATCGAAACAGTTCATTTAAACCTTTTGGCGTTTGTTTTGCAAACTATTGCTATCAGCAGTGCTCCTACGTGAAGTGAACATTACCGTTTATGAATTGATGGTCGATCGAGTCACCTGTTCGCGTAAAGCAGGGTATGCGACTCCTGACGACTGTTGAGAAGAAATCTGTGCATAAGATCCGAGAATTACGGAAAAAAACCCGAGGTGCTCAAAATTTCCGGAGCTCTCCACCACGGTGCCTCTCCGAATCATATGGTGGTTTTGGGTCGTTAAACCCCACATATCAATCAATTTATCAATCAAATCAGAATTCTGGAAATTATTTTATGGTTTACAGTGTAACTTTTTTTCTCACTATTATAAGTGATTGTGTATGAAAGACAGATCCATATAAAGTCTCCTGCATCCCAAGGTGGAATTCTGCCTAATGAGCTACATTATTTGCAGAAGCAGACATTACTTGCACGGTAAATTGCAATGCTGTGTGTAAACTGAAAATGTCCAAATTTCATTTGTAATAATTTGACACAAATGTTCAATTGCATAGTGTATGTCAAGTTATGATGAAGTTAGACCCATTTAGCAGAAATATTTTCTTAGCATTGATTTCATCAAGTACTTGCATGGTGAAAACAAGTAATGTCTCGCTGTCCTGCACTTTCATTTTCAAAGTGGATCCATACTTTCTGCAGTTTAGTTAACTTTCAACCGCAACAATAAATATCTTTACTTGGTACCTTCAGTAATCTACTACTCAAAATTTAGAAGAAATCACCACCGTATCGCTGAAGAGCGAGCACACTGCGTTCCTCGGAAAGAAGCGAGCGTCGGCATGCGTCGGCGGGAGCAGGCGAGTCCATGTCGTGACGTCACTTCGCCGCAACTGCAGCGACACCAGTGTTCGTTCTCAAAGCCAATAGAACGCTCTAAGTGGTTTCTTGAAAGTACTTCTCCATTTGCCATCATGGTTCCGACATATTTTGGCAAATTTTTATAACCATATTTACGCAATTTCTAAGTGTACCTTTTATCGTGAAAAACAACCTTAAAATTACGTGCACGTTAGATTCAGGCAGGGACGCTTAAACTGCCCCATAGCTGTATTTTTGTTTTTGAGTCATGTAAGTCGGTTGTGCGCATTGGAATAGGTGGATAGCAAAAGCATGGTTAACACGAAGAATTGTGGGCTACAGTGCCCGTCTGCATTGACTTCCAGTTCGAGGTGCTGTGCCGTCGTACGGGCATTCTTGTTAGTGCCGTCGCTTTCTGCATGTTACACCCAGCACTCGTGATGCCCTTTTCTTGCAAATTGCTGCATAATACATAGGAGGGCTGTACAGTTCAGTAAAATAACAAATGCAGTCAGTATAGTCAGTTAAATTTGTGCGAGTGGTAATTTCTTCATTCAAGCAATATGCAGCTCCGAACACATGGTTTTTCTTTGTTTTGCTGCAAAGGGTGTTATCACACATCTTTTGTCACATACAATAATTTTCTGGATATCATAGGATCACGAAATACCCGTACATTTGTTTTCACGCTGCTGCTCATTCGTAAAATTATTTATTTTATGTTGTGTTACAAAGACATCACCCCGGGGTTTGACATAGTGAATGGCAATAGTAAACTGTGTCTAACTCTGAAAATGAAATGCACTTGTAGTTTTCTGGCTTTTTTATGTCTTTCCACTCCTGTTCAGCATATGTACAGTTGTCTGCATGTGTGCTGGTATTGCAGGTGCAGGCATGATGCAAGCTCTTCTTTGGCCAGAACACGCACACTTGACCAGTCAGTTTGGTGGCCTGTAGAATCCACATGTTTAGAAAGGGCATATGAAGTCGCGCGTTGTTTCCTGACATCATATTCGTGTTTTGTTTAACTGTTTCCTTGAAATCGGTGGTCTCACCAATGTACTGGTTGTCACAATTGTGGCAGCCTCAAATAAGAAAGACTGTGGAAGTTTTCATTGGCAACTTGTCCTTCACATTATCTAAAGCGTTCCCTAGCTTCCATATTCGTACATACATTATGTTGACGTCTGTTGCTTCTATATATCACACAGCATATCTGACTTCCTAACCACAACATAATTCACGTCGTTAAATGTGTGCATGTTTGTCTTGACCACGATTTGGCTCGGCTTAAAGGCCTTCTGATTCGGCTAGAACTACCATTAGCAAGGGCTTGCCAAGCTATGTTATGCATTCACTATTATTATTATTATTATTATTATTATTATTATTATTATTATTATTATTATTATTATTATTATTATTATTATTATTTTCAGGGGTGAGACAGCTGCACATATTGTGCATTTTTGATACATTCCCGTTTTCTTGCGCCAAGCTGCTTCGAAAGCATAAAAATCGCGAAAATTGCGAAAATTGTGAAAATTGAAAGGTTCTTTGTTGTGCGTAGCGCGTTCCTCAGGTCGCTGCAGTTTTCGTGTTTACACTGCTGCGTGCGGTCAGTTACGCGTGCGTGTTTACCGTGAGCTAGTAACTGTAAATGTGGAGTCATTTCTCTGCATGCGATGCGTCTCCTGGATGCTCTGGCACGTGCACACGGGTTCTCAAAATGGGTTCCGTGAGCGAAAGAATGCGTGCAACCCATTCCCAGTTTACGCACATTAGTTACTAATTTATTTAGACATGCGAGTTCTCATTGCATTAAAAAAAATTCATCGCTGGCGAAATCCACACATCAATGTTCGCAGGTAGAAAGACTTAGTTATTTGCGAAGCCGTGGTGACTGAACACGCGTCCGAACCATTTTAAAATATGTTAATAGCCACCTCGCCTCTTTATTGGCAACTCATGACGCGTTGGCGATCACGTGGCAATCTTTTCGTGAATGGTGATTTTTCACTGCTTCGTTTTGTTATCCAAACTCTCAACGAGTGCTTTGACAGGTGTCCCGTTCATGTTCAATCGGTGTTTCCGTTGACGGTTGTTCCGCTGTGTGACTTCATTTTCTTTCTTTTATTCCTTCTGTCTTTGCAATAAAACCGGCCTCTGTACATTCGGCGGTTCATTTGCGTGGACACAAATTTCTTACCTGCGCATTTCTTAAAGCACTGTGAGCACTTTACGCGAGTCGCAGCATGGGTGGCAATCTCAAGTTGATGTACTATCGGGAGTTCTACATCGACGGTGATGATCTACGATATTAAAGAAATAGAACTGGTCAACGTGTGCTGTATTAATAACGCGCAAATGCTTGTGTGGAGAGGCGTTATCTGTATCAGTCACTTATCGTTTAGTGCCATACGCACGCGCTTTACGAGATAGGCGGTGTGGCGAGGTTTCTTGGCTCCCGCCCTGCACTCTTGAAGGTGGTCCTACATGAGGTGGCCGCGTACGGTGGTGCAGTGCACTTTTGTTGTCTGTTAAAGGCTCATGATGCTATCATGTCAGGCTTTTCTTTAAGCGAAGGACCGCTATTACATTACTAAGATCTTGTGCAATCACAGTTTGTGAATTTCTTTTTGAGTGTGATGTGTTTTCCTTCCTAAATGTTTCCAGAGAACCTATTTGCAGCGAAACCTTTTTTTTTAAATATTATTTCACTTGTTTGTTACAAGAGCTAGTAGGTCACGTAAAAAGGTAGTGCAGTTCGTACCTGGCGATATTCTGTTTAAAAATTTCCTTCAAAATGTGTTTCAGTGTTATGTGTATTATAAGCCAATTAAAATAGGCATTGCTGCCCCCATGTTACTAAGAATTTGTATTTTCAAGCTCCCAGGACATATTAAATGTTGCTAATTGCTCCCAAGCAAGGTTCTGCTCTGAATTGAAATTTTGCTACTGCAAAAACTGCTCCCAATGTAGTCTCAGCCGTCTGACCCCTATTATTATTATTATTATTATTATTATTATTATTATTATTATTATTATTATTATTATTATTATTATTATTGGTGATGTAATGGCACACGCCCTCAGCTACACCCTTTTTGCTAGTAGCTCATCTTTCAAGGGTAGAGTTGGGTAGCTTCATCTAAATTTCTCATTTCAGTTTTTTGAAATGGTATTATTAAATCTGTGATCATTTTTTAGTCCTATATTCATAGAAGAGTATACAAACAAAGGTAACCCGTCGGCATCTGTGATAAATCTAGGGAATCGAGGGAGATGTTGCGCCCTGACAGATTCCTTCTTGTCAGCACATGTTCAATCGTCATCGCTTCAAATGCTACCCCTAGCTTTCATTTCAGCCATCTGAAAACTTAGTCGAACTCCAAGTGTAAGAGCCCAGAGAAATAAAACATCAACATGCATGTGCTTGTCATGGAAAAGAAAAGAATGAAAGAATGGAAATTATGCAGTAAGGCTTCGTTCTTGTGACGTTAGTCATTTTTTAATGCAAAGCCCACAGAATACCCGAGTATTAGTGTTTTTTTTCTGAGAAGTATATACTAGACGTGTGCAATTTCGGTGAGGATACAAATCAATAGTAAATATGGCAATTCATGTTGCATCAGATCCAATCAAACCCACATCCTAAATAGTTAAGTCAGTAAATATAGGTCGATCTAATCTAATGCACATCCTAAGCCGCGTGGGCTATAACCATTATAGTGACCCAGAATATATTCCAGTGCCGGAACCCACCGGGCTCCAGCGTCCTTCTTTTACACAGACATCATGAGAGAGTGCCACTTCTATGTTTTCTAGCAGCTTTGGCTCCGTTGTAGGACTGTCGGGGGCTTTTTTAAACTTTTAGCCACAGGTGATTCTAACTCGTGTGTTTGCTTTCTGGTTCTTCCAAACAAAAAACAGCCAACTTGCTTGCTCTCTCACTCGGAGATGTCATTTTGGCTAGATATACATTTTTTTTTTCATATTTACCACACGTGCTCAGAACATTCTGAGCATTTGTGGTACATTTATTTACTTATTTTATTGGAGCACCTGATTTTTTTGTATCACTGGAGGGTCTGTTTCCAGTGCAGAGAGTTTTGCAAACAGACGTGGCGGTCATGGAATTTGCTTCAAATTATCCTGGAAAACCTGGAAAAATCAGGAAATTTTGAAAATGCAACTTGGTAGACACCGTGGGCTGTTTTCAAAGGTGAAATGGGTATTTTGAGGCATCAAGTTCGTTGCAGCAAAATATGTATGGCAGTACATTTTAAAATTTTTAGTTAATTCAATTCTGTTCTTGCCAACTCTTGTTGTCTGGGCGGTGAAAATTCGGAACTTGAATTGTGCCAATTCTGTAGGCATGGCCATAAACACTCAGCAAAGGTGCCTTAATCCCACTATAAATGAACGGTAAGAGCGCGCGCGCGCGCGCGCGCGCGCACGCACGCACGCACGCACGCACGCACGCACGCACGCACGCACGCACGCACGCACGCACGCACGCACGCACGCACGCACGCACGCACGCACGCACGCACGCACGCACGCACGCACGCACGCACGCACGCACGCACACACACACACACACACACACACACACACACACACACACACACACACACACACACACACACACACACACACACACACACACACACACACACACACACACACACACACACACACACACACACACACACACACACACACACACAACTGAATGTACATGCACATGCTCACCTTTCATAAACATGGAATACTAACATGCCCACCTTGGTCCTCCATAAATAAAAGTAACTCAATTGCAAAACAGATGAAGCTATGCAATACATCACACCACCATCTTTATTAGTCAATTTTATGCCAACTGCAGGATGGAGACCTTTGCTAGTGGTGTCTCATTTATCCTTTCATGTGTGAGTTCACTTCGCTCTCTTATAGCAAATGTTTTGATGTCATCAGCCCACATCGCTGCCGTCCTTGGCTGAGTTGCCCTTTCGTCGGTATCCACTCCGTTGCTCCAACTGACCGCTGGCTGTCTGTCCTATACATTACAAGTCCATCCCCTTGTACTGTCTTTCGATCTCTTCATGTTATACCTCTTATTTATCGTTCCATTGTATGCTGCATGGTCGTCAGCACTTTTTTAAGTTTCTTTGCAATTCATGCAAGTTTCTGCCCCACTTTTTACCATTGGCAGAATGCAATGATTATATACTACTGTATTTCTTTGAGTAGATTGCAAGTCATAACTTATAATTGTCGTGCCAAATGTGCTCCTGCTCATTCTTACTCTGAAAACTTCCTTTACTTGAATAGGCTCCTCTGCTTGTAATCAACCTGGATATACATACTCTTGTACAGATTCCAAATTCTAGACGAGACTCCTGAGCTCCCATTCTCACAGTAGGCCGGCAAGCATTATCGTGGTCTTTTGCATGCTTATCTTCAAGCCCAATTGAACAATTTGCCGGCTTAGATCCTCAGTCATTTGTCATTGGCATTAGGAAACGGCATCATCTGCAAATAGGGATATTTTGAAGTGCACAAACCAAGTGACATGGAGCATGAAATAAGAAGGTCATAAGCCCTCAACGTAATGGCCAGTGAAACTGGGATAGTGTATGACATAGTACCACTGTCTTGTAGAAAATCGTTCACTTGGCAAAAGGGCCATTGTCTAAACGATTGGTTGCAAGAGCATGTATGCACTACCCCTAGCATTGTAGTGAAATTGTAATTTCAGATTAATTCCAGCGTTTGAGGCATGAGATTTGTTTTTATGAAAAAGGTTGCTGTTGCATTTACCGGGACGAAACTGTCACTTTTGTTGAAGACTCTTGAACGTTAAGCGTGAGGCTGCAGGACCAATTCTTGGCCGCAAAAGTCGCAATTCAATGAGGCCGGTGCAAAAACTCTTCTTTGATTCACTCAAAGAAAACCATGTAATTTAAATAATTGAAGCCCGGTATTAGAGTCTCTCTTGTAGCCCACAATGAAGCACCATTATTACGTGAACCGGGTAGGATATTCATTGACACACTTGGCCTCCACGCAGCTCATTGCTGAATAAGATGGACCAGCTGAAAATGCCACCGGCCGAGCAGGAACGGGTATGCCGGACGCTGCGTGCCATGTTGGCCTGCCTGCACGAGCGTACCTACATGGACAACCTGCGACGACTGCTGACGGCAAAGGGACGCTTTTCGAACCACTTCCAGCACGTGTGGCACGAACAGAGGGAGCTCTGGGCCGGCTTTCGCCGGTCAGGCCTCGTGCCCTGGTGTGCAGGGGTCAACGACCGCGTCGAGGCGCTCGTCCAGTTCCAGCAGGTGCGCCGCACACACCCACCCATGCCCGAATTCGTGTCATTTAGTGCAGCAGTATCTGTCCGATTGATGGCAGCCCTTCGGCTGGTTGTTATGTCTCATTCTTCACTTCACAGCAGTGTGTACATACAGTTTGCAAACCGATAAAGATAGGCTTCG
Source organism: Rhipicephalus microplus (assembly GCF_043290135.1). NCBI lineage: Eukaryota > Metazoa > Arthropoda > Arachnida > Ixodida > Ixodidae > Rhipicephalus > Rhipicephalus microplus. Next base: position 80,757,517 of record NC_134700.1, on the reverse strand, counting down.
TAACATGTTAGACTGCCGCTTCAAGTGATCCTGACCTTCAACTTTTCTACTTCAAACCGACTCTCAAACACCACTCTTCGAGCTCCAAAATTTGCTCCATATCCTAAAGTAGGTGGACCACCATCCCTCATTAACCATTCCCTGTTTTACTGTATATAGTAGTGTGTAATGCCTTATTTGGCATTTGCTTGGGTGCTTCAGAATCGTACTACTACTTTTGTTAAGTATTTATTAATTTTGTATTTTTTGTTTGTATCCATTGCTGTACTTGCTTATGGCTCTTATTTCGAGCTGGGGATGTCTGCGATTGAATAATCACGTTTCGTGGAATGCCCTGCAGGCGGTGTGCAACCAGTCTCGCAGCCTGTGCGAGGCCGTGTGCAACCTGGCTTACGGGGCGCACGGCGTACTTGCCCAGACCACCACCGAGGCCATGCTGGACGAGATCCGCGAATACCACGTCCAACTGCTCGACTATGAAGCACACCTCGTCGCCGCCTGCTGCGACTACGCGGCCGTCCACGTGCTGGTGCAGCTACGCATCTCGCGCTCACACAAGTTTTCGGTGCTTGCCTCGGGTTCGCACCTCGTGGTCAACTCCATCGCAGGCAAGGGCACGATGCCCCTGGGGAGCTTCGCCTGCGACTGCACCTTCCGCCAGACTTACCGGCTACCCTGTGCACATGCCTTTGTTGTGGCACATGCCCGCAACATAGAGATACCGCTCGACGAAGTGGCGCAACGGTGGAGAAGGTCAGTGGCTCGACTCGTTGTCATGCTTGCACAATGTTGATTTTACTGCATAGAATTCAATCAAAAGGGCCTGGGACGTTTAAAGGGCTTCTTTTAACTAGGCCCTGCAGCAGATTTCAGGGCTGCAAATAAATGAGCACAGCACATAGGTTCTGTGACCGCAATGGTGGTTGCATTGTATGGAATGGCCGTGTGACCAGACAATGCTGTGTGCACTTCCTTTCAAGTGAGTTCCACTTCGCTCCGCTTAATCTGCCCAAACGCCTCTGAGTCGTGTACATTCGTTGCAGCGTCACTGACCATGGCATATAGCTCGAGCTAAACGTCCAGTGTGAAACGCTCAATGCCCCCTCTGGAAATATACAGTCGGCCACAATAGTTTATGGACGATACGAGCACATGGCCGAAAGCCTCTTCACGACACTTCCGTTACATGAGCAGCGGCCGACAGCACCGCAGCGCCCTGAAAGCATCCCTTTCCTAATTGATGGCCTGTCTCTTTTTTGACTGGGTATGATTAATTTCTGCCTCTTGCTTTTCAATGCAACGTGCTTCTGGCATCTGCGTCTACGAGGTTCTGCCTGGCCAGCAGTCTATGAGCATAACTGTTATCAGTTGCAATCTTTATCACAAAGTGACACCTAGCCAACAGAACGCCGTTTGAGGTATGCCGTGATAGTTTGGATCCTCCTATGAAAAGAGCAATGTGATGGTCATACTGCAGATAAGCACTTCCTGTGAAAAATTACGAACTAACAATGCACTACACTGCAGTAGAAAACTTAAAGGCCAGTGAATAAGAGGAAGAATCGTTTTGGCCCAGCACTGCGATTGACAGTAGATGGCGCACCGCTAGGTGGCGCGGACTGCCAGTTTGGCATGCACTCGCGTGGTCCACAAACTTTTGTGGTCGACTCTACATGCAGCAAAGGAGCACGGCAAGGAAATACCTAGGTATTACTTGTCATGGGAATGACATGGTCTTTCGGCACTGGCATGGAAGGATGCAAGAAAGGAATGCCACTTGTGGATGCTAGTCAAGGCAGAAGTGGCATTGTAACTAGACATCAGTTTCTTCAACGTGCACAAATAATCTACTGATTTAAAGAGTTCTTTTTGTGTACTGATACAACTGTGTGCAAAGATGGGACAACTAGATGAAGCACATAGGCACAGCGCTGCATTTTTCTGCGTCATTCTGTTATCCCGTCCTTGCGCACTGTTTTCATCCATGTTCTTTCATAAGCCTTCCTAGACTGTACCTCGCTACTAACGATTCATCACGAAAATTTCAAGTGGGGTCTGCCAAAGTGCCCTTTAGCAGTCAAGAGTGTAAATGTTCTGCCACGTCAGTGATGGGTTGTTGGTCTACATTATTGGCAAATCGCACTTGCCATGGAGCAGAAGGAGCTTGATGCAGGTTACTTGATGCAGCGTACCGAATGAAAGAACGCTATGCAAAACATGCGCAGAATCTAAGAAAATACGTTCAACAGATGAGTGCAAACTATGACCCGCATGAGTACTTTTGTTTCTTCGAATAAACTCAGTTGATAGTTTGCACTTGTCAGTTGCGAATGTTTTCACACATTCCTCCTGTTTTTTGTGCAGCATTTTTTCATTCAGTCTGCCATGGAGCATCCGGAGTCCAGCATGACAAATATAAAACAGGGCTGTGCTTTGTGGATAGAGCAGGTGACAAATAAACGATCAAGGCGCTGTGACCTTTTATGTACATGCACCGTATGTGCTTGACCAGGGCATATACATCCCCCACCAGGTGCGGCCCATTCCCGATTGACCTGACTGCAGGCGGCACTGGTGGTGCCAGCGGAGAGGACAACGAAGGGTGGGCTGGCGAAGGACAGCGCGAATACCAGGAGCGCATGTCCCGCGCCCGTGACCTTTCGGAGGCGCTGTGCTCTGTGGCAGCGCACAGTGCTGCCGACGGCTGGGATCACATGCAGGCAGTACTCATGCAGCTATACCGCACATGGGCTCGGAACCCGGCAGCACGCATCACGCTCGCACTCGAGGATGGCACACCGCTGCCCATCAGCCCAACACCACCACCTCCTGAAAGCACTGCCACAACACAACACACAGGTAAAAAGCAGCACTCGCATGGTTTAGAGGGACAGTTCTGTTGATCATTTCATAATATGAAACGTTCACTGCAAGTGTAAAAAATAGAATATTAGCATAACGTTGCCAGTTCTACCAATGGTCAGTTGCATACTATAAGCAGACTTCACTGTGCATGTGTGCTTGGAGAAAAGCGTTGCATATTGGTAGCAACAATTCTAGCATTGTGAATTCATTTAGCGCATATTTTGTGCGAGAAAACTGAAGCCGCTAATGTAGCTTTAGGAAGAACCTGAAAAGTTTTTATTAAAAGCAAGTATATTGAAGCCTTCTAATAGGTGCCTGTTGGGAATGCGGCATAACGACGCACTAAACTGTAGTACACAATAACAGGAGTGGAACAGCTGTTCCATTTGCACCATTGTGTGCCAAACATGTTTACTTGCCTCGTCCTGCGTAGAACAAACCCTGTTGTGCCAAACTCGTTAATTTGTACCATACTGCAATGCAGCACCCTATTTAGCTGTGAGGTGTGACAGCCATAAGGGTCTATTCACACCGCTATCTGCACAGCTTCACTGCACGTGGCGGGACACCAGCCGCACGCAAGCGAAAGAGCATCGCTGACGCACTCTTTCGCTTTCTGCACACGTGCAGCAGGTGTCTTGGGACGTGCAGTTCGAGGGCGTGGATAGGCCCTAACCATGCCCAAGAACATGAATGAAACATTGCCTTTTTGGTTTGATTAAGACGGTTACAGATTTGGTGTCATCAAGGCTGGGATAGCTCAAGCTGCAGCTGTGATTCAATTTCAAAGGCAAGGCCACGATTGCTAGCATGCGTGCCCATTTCAGTAGGCATCAGCGCGAATGTCTCGTAAACACTTCTATGGGCTGCACTCTCAGCACGACAAACACTGTGCATAAAGATCATCTTTCCATGGTGCAGCCATATTCTCTTGCACCAGCGTTTTGTAGAGTTATGCGAAATCGGATAAAAAAGAGTTAGCTGCCAGCCTGACTTGGAATATCGAACCCCTTTATACGAGGCACTGATGTGAGAGACAATTGTGTATAAGAGACAACAGTGGGCCTAAAGAAAAATACGGGTTAATAAGAAAGTACAGTCGCCGACCGTTTATTCGGACGCCGAAAATTCGGACATGCCCGTTTATTCAGACATCTTCATGGCACCGCCACTCTCCCCATTGATCCTAATGTAAACTCACGACCTGAAATTCGGATGCCCCACTGTGCGCCATTCGGTCATTCGGACTCCATTCGACTGACCGGATGCGTCGAAGTACGCCATTACACGCTGACAGCGACGTTAACAATACGTTTGCTAGGTTGCTAGCACTGATATGCTGCACTAGCTATGAATGGATGTCGGGCCTGTGTCAAAATGCACACAGAAATCGCCATTGCCAATCTCGAAGGCTATGTGTGGCGACGCTTTTTATTTAAAAAAAAATAATTTGCCAGTCAAGCGGCCAAGCCAAGCCACCTACAGAGTCTGTTCGCAGTGGCATTTGCCAGCAGTGTCAGTCAGCTGATTCTGCGGCTAGGCCTGGTTCGTCTTGTTCTCTGTGTTCTCGCTCTCTTGCGTGTTCCGTGGCGTGCTGCAATGGCTACGACGCCACCCGTTGCTGCGCCGTCTGGAGTGAAGAAACGTGGCCAACGTGGGAGCTACAAGACGCTCAGGATGACGAAGAAAGCGGAGATGATTCGCCAGGTAGAGTTGGCTGACCTCAGTCTGAAGTGGCTTGAGAATTTTCTATTTCCAAGCGAACTGTCTCGGAAGCGTGCGTGTGTGCAGGCATGACAGTTTTTTCGGGCGATAGGGCCTATAAAAGTGCCTTTTTTTTCGAGTGGATCCGTTTTTTCAGACTCCCGATTATTCGGACTTTTTGGCGGTTCCCGTCGAGTCCAAATAAACGGTCGGTGACTGTACAGTCGAACCTCGATATATCGAACGGCACGGCGATCGCGAAATAGTTCGATATATCCAGAATTCGATATAAAAAAATCACGAAAAAAATGCATCAACAGCTTGCTGAAAACAACCAACGAACCGTTCAAGCGTGGTGCAGTAAATACTCACTTGAAGATTCAAACATAGTATTTATTGTGTTGGTTTAAAATATTGAAAAAGAGTAGCCTGCTTTTTGTTGGCCATGGCGTGTTTGACGACTGCGTCCTCAATATAGTCCAGGCGATCCATAAGTGATGGGCCGGTGCCTTCAATCGCGCCACAGTGGCGGCGCGCAAGGGCCAAGGCAGCTACGACCTCAGCTGATGTTGGGAGCGGGGCTCCATCAGCGCTTGCGGGATCCACTTCGGCAGAGTCTTCATTTGGCTGCTCAGCAGTAGCTTCGACGACAATCTCCACATCCGTGAGCTCCGCCGTTCTGAGTTAGGCCTGTCGCGCACCACAGCGCGCGACAGGCCTAACTCCGAACGCAGGAACACTACGAGCACAACGACCGATGCCTGCCGATGTTACGGGAGAGGAGCTTGCAACAAGTGCGCAGTGTGCCGTTGACATCATAGAGACTGCAACGACTGCAAGCTGCAAGACTGCGGCGTGAGTCCGAGTGAAAAGTGCGCACATGGCGCGCTCATGCCGGCTCGCCTGACTGCTTTTCCTTTCCCGGCGGCAGCGCTGGCCGCGTCCGAGACAGTCGTCTGCGTCCTTTCTCTCCTATACTTTCCTCCTCAATCTTTACCTCCCGCTCCCACTTCCCCCGCGCAAAGCCGTGTCGGTGCCTTCGTATTGAACGACAATAACAGCTCCGCGCTTTTCTCCACTTTCCTCATTCAAAAACCTCTACCGCAAGGCTGCAGCGCGTGTACGCCGCTATGTTAAAGTGGCGCTCTCGGCGCCATTGATGTGTGCAGCATTCGTAAACGCCCGCCGCTCTACCGCTACTTTCGAGAGTTGCTGGAAAGCTCGCCACCAGTCAATGGAGCGCGGGCGGTTTGGGTTGGCTGAGTTCGATATAACCATTATATGTCAAACTTTGTTCGAAATAAAAAATCAATAATGCGTGCGATTTCCCACGTGATATAGGAACCGTTTGATATAGGCAATAATTCGATATACCGTAATTACTCGATTCTACCGCGCCCTCAATTGTAACGCGCACCCGATTTCCACCATGAAAAAAAAAAAAAACATAAGACATTGATTGCAACGCGCACCCATTTTTCTCGCTGGCCCGCACGATCACACCACTCGAAAAAACGACTCCTTTCGGGAGCATCTTCCATTCAAATATGAGGTACGGGCGAAGCTTGTGCCCATCTGACGTGTAAAAGAGCGTTGCCGTCACTGTAGTTTTACCGTGGACCGATGTCAGCACGCGAACTTGCTTCGCCCCCTTCTTCTTGACGGTTGTGGTGCCAGACATGTCGAAGTAAAGAGGCGTCTGATCGGCATTCCTGATTTGCCCAAGCAGGTAGCCGTTGTTGCGCAGCAAGTTTAGGACGAACCTCTGAAAACTGTGAAGCTTTTCATCGTACTCCACCGCAAAACTTTTCGCATATGCATGTTCCCCTTCGGAGGGAAACGCCTTTCCTCTTCATAAAGTTAAGTTAGCCAGCACCTGCTCGCTTTAAACTGGCTCCGCATTAGACCTTTTTCTAAGACTAATTGCATAGCTCGCACTTGGAGCAGTTCTGTCGTCACGGGCCGCTGTGCCGCTCGCTGCTTAAGCACATACTCGCCGAGCAGCTCTTTATTTGTGGAAACCGACCCTGCTGTGGTCCACTGAAGCCTTTGCGTGAAGCTTTGCTGTCGACAATCTTCTGCTTTTGTTTCCGCCGGTCCCGCAGGCACGTTTCGGGAACTCCGAACGACCGTGATGCGGCCCGATTTCCGTCCGTTTCTGCACATGTGATGACTTTTCTTTTAAAACCGGCATCGTGGTGCACTCGAGTTTTTGGAGTTGGCCCTTCCACGCTGTCGATGCTAATGCACTACTAGATGACGAACTCCTCAGCACACGTATGAAGTGCCGCACATGGGAAACACATAGGCAGAAATGGCCGACGGGCCATGCCGACGCACGTAGGGGGCGGCCATTTCGGATTTCCGATGGTAATAGATTGACCGTAATTTTTTTGTTCGTACTCGATTGTAACGCGCATGCGACTTATGAACTCGCTTAACCGGAAAAAAGGTGCGCGTTAGATTTGAGTAATTACGGTATCCGTGTTCGATATATTGAGGTTTGACTGTATATACAAGGTACCCTGCTTATAAGAGCCATCTCATATAGAGTAAAAGCTCGTTAATTTGAACTGCAAGGGGAAGCCGCCTCAGTTAGAATTAACGAAAGTTTGAACTAACAAAAGTGAAGAACAACAATGGTACACTACGAGTAGGGCTTAACAATTAATTTTTTGGAAAAAATCTGATCGCGGTCTGCCTTCTTTTCTTGAAGGCGACAGCCAGCACTTTTTGCTTTAACCAGCGAGTTTGGCGAAAGGCCTCTTCTCCACCTTCTTCAAAACTTAAGAAAAGATGGGCGGCTTTCAATCTGGCCATGATTTCCGCAGCAGAGGGCCGCACTGGTGCTTCGTCCTCCTCCTCATCATCGTCACTGGCAGCGACAAGTTTTGCACTTCTCACCTAACAAGTTATGTCACCATTCGTGAGTGCACCACACACCACTGTACTTGAGTCCACATCGACATAGTCTGCAACGCAGACGTCTTCCAAAACGTCCATGCTCGAGCACTGGTGGCTCGACAGCTAGCAAAGCTTCGGTGCTGAAGCCACAGTGGCGAAAGCAATTTGCTATCGTAAGCGCTGTCACTTGCTCCCAAGCACGCACAAGCTTTTGTAGATCACTTAGGAGCGTCACTTGGTAGTTATTGCACAAAATAATTTGTTCCAACATATGACGCCAATAAAATGATTTTAAATTTCTAATTATACCCTGGTCCATAGGCTGCAGTACCGCTGTCGTGTTTGCTAGAAGGAAGGCCAGCTCAATGGCCTTCGTCTCAACGTTGACTTTATGAGCCGAACAGTTGTCAACAAGAAGCAGCACTTTGCGGCCACAGCGTTCGAACTTCTTGTCAAGCTTCCCCGGCCACTACCCGAAGGATTCCCCCGTCATCCAGGCCTTTTTTGTTGGCTGCATAGTCTGATGGGAGGGACCGGTAGTTCTTGAAGCAATGAGGACTTCTTGATTTGCCTATCACAAACAGAGGTAACTCCTCGGTCTCGGTCATGTTCGCAGCATCCATCACAGTTATCCCTTCTTTACTTTTCTTCCCTCCCGTGCACTTGTCGCCTTTATACGTGATAGTTTTGGCGGGCAGCAATTTGAAAAATATGGCAGTTTCATCCGCATTAAATATGTCCTGCGGAGAATACTTCTTCATGTAGCCTTGAAGCACTTCGCAGCGCCAACCTTCACACGTTTCCATGTTGACGGCGTTCATTTCACCCGACACAGCATGAAAAACGAGGTCGCAGCGCTCGCGAAAACGATGCAGCCACCCATCTGAAGCAGCGAAGTCATCGTAGTCTAGCTGCAGGGCGAAGTCCGCTGCCTTTGCCAGTATGACTGGGCCACTCTGGTATGTCCTGCGAACGCATTTTTTTTATCCAAATGAGAAGTGCTTTCTAGAGGTCAGGATACTTTGCGGGCCGCAAGCTCCTTTTTGCACGCAACTTCTGCCTCTAAGTCGTCTTCAATAGTCCTCCTATTTTTTATATAAGTAGGTAGCGCCGTTTTTTTTTATTCCATGCTTTTTCGCAACATCTTGCTTTGGCAAGAGTCCGGCGTCCACTTCTCGCAGGATATCAGCTTTCTCCAGAAGTGTTTTGGTACGGTATTTGCCGCGGGCACAAGCCATCAAGTCGGAGCAGCAGAAAACGCGACAGACGGGAAGTTACTACCGGCGCTACCGCAACAAACATTGGTCGAGGCCTAACACCAACATAAGGAATCGCGACAGTCGGAAGCTACTCCCAGCACCAACAACCGAGGTACGACGCACGCCTGAGGCAGCGACTGCAGAAAATGCTGGGCAAAGCGACGATGCACCCATGTACTGGTCATGCCATCTGTCGTCTAACAGCGACAGCTACGCGGGATTTGCAAAGGCTCCGAAAAAATCTTGGAGGTTACATAGGACGGAGAGCAGGCAGTCGCCGAGAGAGAGAGATTGTGGGGGGAGGGGGTGAAGAGTAAGTGGCGCTATTTTCTGCACTCTGGCCTTCGTGCCAGTTTCTCCGTTTTTCTCTCCGCTCCCTGTCAACGCCGCCTCGTAACTCGGCAGCCGCCCTATCGAGTGAGTAGCCAAGCCGCTGGCGCGTAGTTTGCCGCTAGCGCGTAGTTTGCCGCTGGCGCGTAGCCAAGCCGCTGGCGCGTAGTTTGAAATATCCGCGGCGGAACCTACTCGCATTTGAATTAACGGGCTTTTTTTATTTATAGGCTTGTATGGAGCTTGGACGGACCATAAATTACCCTTCGAATTATCTATAAATTCGAATTATTGAAGTTCGAATTAACAAGCTTTCACTGTAAAAGACAACAATTGCTGCCCGGAGCATGCCTCTTATAAAGGGGTTTAACTAACAATACAATTCGTTGCTGTTGCATGGATTGCTTAGCCATTGCAGTAATATGGTGATTTCTTGCTGTTTATAGCTAAGCAAGTTTCTGTGTAAAGCCGAAGCTATGAGTGCAATAGCAACAAATTGCAATGTTATCATAGTCAGGCTGTGAGCTAAATCTTTGGGATGGAATCTTGCGTAATTCTAAAAGAAGGTAGTGTAAAAAAATAAGGCCCTTTCAGGGAAAGCAAGCAGCTCTTTTGGCTTGATATCCTTGCGATGAGAAGCTCGGTCTCTACGCAGCTCGTAAAACCGTGTACGAGCCACTTGCTGATGGCTGCTGAGTGAGTCCACGCCAGCGATGGTGACCACGCCCTTACAAGCGAAGTGAAAAGTTAGTGCTCCGGTGACACCTCGAGCACCAATTACGCGTCGAGAGGTGCTCATATAATATACTTCTACCAGGGTACATCGTTGGCGCACGTGCAAAGCAGTGCTTGGCAAAACATTCGCGCTGGTGCCGCACCTAGGTACAGTTGCAGTGTGCTTTGGACTAGTGTATTTTTTGAAGGCTTAAACTTCAGCATACTTTGGTAGGTGTTAGAGAACATTTAGGTGCTTGGTAAACTGTGTGGTGATTTACTTTCCATACCGGCTGTCTGTTTATCTTAAAGAAGTAAACACACGTGGCGGCCTGTGCGAGAAACACTGGCATCGCCTTTGAATATGTGCAGTGTTTATTGTGACGTGAAGTATGCATTGAAAGGCATTAACAAGATTGGTTCACCTTTACGTGTGGTGCGTGATCAACGATGCGTCTTGTTTGCTAAAACATTGGCACCCGTTGCGGGTCAGTGGCAGTAACTGGTTGTCGACGGAACTTCGCAATTGGACATTTTATTCAAGACAAAAAATGCATTTGATGCGATCACCTGCGGAGAGGTACATAGAGTTACCGCTGCTTGCGGAAAAAAAGAGTGCATGATCTCCGGGCTGAAAAATACGTCTATGCATGAGCTATTAGCATGCTTTAGCATTGCCGAAGCTGCATATATGCTGTGCCACAGCGAGTAAGCAAACCAAATAAATGTACAGCTTGTATTATCGGAGACCTTATACGGTGTAATGGAAACCCGATAAATATATAGCTTGTATTTCGGAGACCTTATACAGTGTAACAAAAACAGAGGAGATTCTTTTTTCTCGGATGCTTGGTACCTTTACGGCTCGGTCTTTATGAAGTGACAATGAACATTACAAGTTGTCATCAGGTTTAAAAGAGCAGTGTAAGTATGCAAACACGTAGGCATAAGATGCAGTGTGGTAACTGTGCAAGAGAACACCTATATAAATAAGTTGAAGGCTTTAAAACTATGCAGTCTTTCAGTTGGTTAGGAGAAATGTGGTAGGGGAGAACTTTGCTATAATTTTCTTGGGGACTTGTTAACCTCAGCCTCACGAACCTCAAGATATGTTTTTTTTTCCCCTTTTTTCTACTCATCTCCAATCAGAATTTTTTGCACTGATTGAGAATATCATCCGTGACCTCACATGCAGCAGCTCAGAACAATACTGCCACCAATCATGTCCATCATTTAAAACTGCAGTGCAGAAGTCATGACCAAAATTGAGTACGTTCATATCCATCCCATGAAAATACTTCTCAAAGTGCCAGTCACCACTAACATGCAGAACCTTTGTTTTCAAAGAGGAAAAAAAAAATTTTATGGCTGCCGTCATTGACGAGCAAATCACCACATGTTAACCTTAACAAAATCATACATTATAGGCAGTGACCCTTTCCTTTGAAAGCTGCAACTTTTGAAAATAGCAATTAGCAGATATTTCTATCTTAGGAATGTCCAAGCATTAAGAAGCTGCATACTTTCATTTTGAATAACGTGGCAACAAGCTGAAACCTCATGTGCCAAATGCACAAGCATGGCAAAACTGTGGTCCTGTCTGTGTGCCACTGGTACAGCCATGCCCTGCGGTGGTGTTGGTGCCAAGGGCCAGCCAATAGTTCCAAAGGACGAGCTGCTCGATGCCATGGACGACTACGAGTTGGCTCAGAAGGACACCAGCAACATGGCCTCCGGTGAGGCAATACCCTCCTCCCTCTGTCAAACAGTGGAGCCTCCGAGCTCAACCACTTAGTTGGCCTAAAGCTTTTCTTTATCTAAATTTATTTTAACAAAACAATACAGTAACGTCACAGTATTAAAAAAAATATTAACTTTATAATCCTTACACTAAAGGTCAGTTAGTTTTTATGCTGTGACGCTTTCATTCATTCTCCCCTACTTTTTCACCAATCCTCCATCTGGCATTTACCCATCTTTGCACCGAAATGTTCACGTGGCCCTTGCTGTAGACGATTTTCCGCTGCGGCGCACGGGCGCTACCATGTTTGATTACATGACTGATCCGGCCTTCTTCCAGCCAGTTGCCCCAGCCAACGCATTGGGCCACGAAGCGGCCGTAGTCGTAAGTGCCAGTAGCAGGGGTTAGAAGTCCACATGGCAGCACTCATGTAGACGCAACCACCCACTTTGATCCGAACTTGCACTTGCTATTCACCCACTGTCTTCACAGCAATAAATAAACACCGAAATCAGCTATTGCTTCAAGTCATCTTGTAGCGAGAGAGGAAGATGGGACGGCGGCCAACGTGGTCGTGTCGTTCTCTCGCCACTTTATTCCACGCCTGAAGCGGAGCCGCGTGGCTTTCCACGTCCGACACACCGAGTGCCTAGCTTGTTCTAATCCTCGCACCGCTCGAGCTAGCATCAGCTGCACGAGAGGCGCGGCGCGGTGATCAAGAAATGATGATGGTGATGATGGCACCACAATCTCATGCTGGGGCCACACCATCAGGTATGGTCTGCCTTTATTGCTGAAATTAGTGGTGTTTATTTAGCCATGCCTGCTAAGCATTATCTGCGACAATTTGAGAATGAATCTTGGCAAAGTACCTATGAATATATTGCTGTAAAACCTTAAGGACATAAATAGAAAGCAAATAAATGCATTGGTTGCGAAATTACGGGCCGCACAGCACAGAACGATGATGTGGTAAGTTTGAGGCGGAAGAAAACTGCATCTACAGGTGCTGCCATGCTGACTTTTTTGACAATGCCGTCTGCTCACTTTTACTCTCGTGTGCGGATGACGTGGTAGAGAGACCCCCACGGTGCGATGGTGCCGTCTAGTTTGGACTAACAAAACGGCCGCAGAAAATCGTCTATTCCTAAAACCGAGGTTTTTATGGCAACTGGTGCACTTCCTGCATCGTGTAAAACATTCTTCACGTAAGATATTTCACCAGGGCCACATGCAGCGGTCAGGTCTATAGTACAGTACAGTGCCACGCTTGAGTGCTCTGCAGGGGTTGTTCATAAAGTTACCATATCCCACTTGGTATGTTCAGTCTGCTCTGCTTTGCTTTGTAGGGACGGGATATAGTAGAACCTCATTGAAACATTCCCATTTTAAGATTTTATTTTTCTCTTTCTCTGCCTTTTGTATGTGTTTTTCATGCCTGTTGCTTTCTCTTTCTATTTCTTGCTCTTCCAGTCTGTTCCCTCCCTTTCCCTCTTTCCTTGGTTCCCCCTTGCTCTATTATTCATGGCTGCTTCTGTCTGCTTCCTTACCTGTCTTTCTACCTTCCTCTCATTCCGTCTTTTCTTTTCTGGTCTTGCTCCTTTGTTTTTTTTTTATTTATTTTCGTGTCTATTTTTTCTTTGTATCTTTTTTGTGTCATTTATTTATCTTTCTTTTTGTGGCTTTCTTTCTCACCCTGTCTTTCTATCACTTTTTTTTTCTCTTTATGTGCTCCTTTTCGCCCAGTGCAGTCTATGTTAAATGCGTGAACATGCTATTCTCGGTACTAGGGCTTCCCAAGTCGTGTGGTTTTTTTTGGATCTTTGGACAGCAGAGTTTTTACGGCTGACCTAAGCTACGGTGTAAAAACACATGTGATTTGGGCACATGAGCAAAAGGGGCTGTAAAGATCTGCGTGCAGCTATAAATTTTCGGGGTTACCTTTTATCTGTTAAGCCCATCTTCTTCGTTGTGTAATATTTAGTTAGAAGACAGAGGGTAGCTGTCTATGCAAATAGACTGTGCTGATGTTTCCGCTTAGATTTCTTTTGTCCAGTACGCCGACTTGGTGCAGTTCTTCACTCTGTCATGCTTACCCAACATTTAGTGCATTCTATTTTCATCTGCCCCTCATGGTACTCCTGTCACACCTTTTTCTTTGTCGTTTGACTTTCCTTCTTACAATCGCGGCATTTCTCGTCATGTGATAAGAAACGCTCATGCCACTCAATTCTGCACCCCTTAATTTACAAATCATGCTTGATGTTAATATAACTGTGCCTTGATTCAGCTTGAAAAGCAATACGATTCCCATCAATAGAAATCGTAACCACTTTTCTTTCAAACCTTTTTCGTCCATACCGAGTTGTACATTGTTATCACATGAAAAGAATGGGGACTTGAAAACCATTTTTTGTGGTTCTCTAGCTCTGCGCTTTCGACTGTGCAAAAAAGGTGGTGTGCGCTGCTTGAAATATATGTGGCAGCACCTCATCTTGGGGGTGTGCGCTATGCTTTTACCAATTAGCCCCCTGCCCATACTTGTTTTTCCTCACTTTCACTTCAGGCCTGGAGGACAACCACCATGCTGCAATGCTTTCGGACGATGACGCAGACATGCCACGTGACAGTGTCAAGAGCAACGTGTTTGCCGGTATGCCCACCAAAGCTCATCAATTGCACAGACAGTCATCAGAAGCGGGGGTTCACATGTTTTTGCAAAGCGAGCCATTTTTACTGTTTTTTGGAGGATTTTTTGTTTATGCTGCACAAGAAATAATCGCAGCAAATATTCAGCTGCTGAGTTTTTGAAGACGTACTGTAAGGAAAACTATCAATCCATGAAGAAACCAGACCAACAACTGTTCATTGTTTCAACTTCTTTTATTGCAGTGCTCACTTGCCCACGTTTATTGCTTCATTATTTTTCACACATACAGTGGAAACATGTGGCAGCTTGTAATAACAAACAAACAACCCCATTCGTGCTTCTTGCTAATTGGCCCCTTGTGAGCTGTGGGGCAGGCTCAAACAGAGCTGACAGCACTTGCAGTTCTGCGTGAAATAGTGATTAGACTTGACGGTTTCAAGAAACTGGTAATCTAATTCATAAGTGGCTGTCACCAGTTTCTTTTGTACTGAAAATTGGAATTGTTCAGACATGGCCTATAGCATTTGGTGACAAAATGGCATCAGTTTTACATTATTTTCTTTGTGGCCGTCATCAGCGTTGAGCGAGAAGTATGATTGATTGATATGTGGGGTTTAACGTCCCAAAACCACCATATGATTATGAGAGACGCCGTAGTGGAGGGCTCCGGAAATTTCTACCACCTGGGTACCTTTAACGGGCACCCAATTTGAGCACACAGGCCTACAACATTTCTGCCTCCATTGGAAATGCAGCCGCTGCAGCCGGGATTTGAACCCGCGACCTGCGGGTCAGCAGCAGAGTACCTTAGCCACTAGACCACCGCGGTGTGGCGACCGAAGAGCATATCTGTGAAACTACCTACATTGAGCAAGAAAGTGGTATCTTGTGCATTAGTACAATTGTATTCTAAATAGTTAAGGAACAAGTGATGACCATTACTCATCGTGAACCAAAGAATGACTACCTACCCTATTAGTAGTGATTGTCATATGTTTGAAGCAGTGAAAAAGAGTGGTTGTAAAAAACAAATCGACCTTCGTACGCTTTACTGCAAGTTCTCTGTATTAAGACATGGCTACCCAGTTCTTCATTTGCTGCACGGAAAAATCCAGCTGATTCGGACGCCCAGAGAGCGAAGCCCAGTCTCGTATGCTTAAGTTATCGTATGCCATCAAGTAGAACATTGGTTGTAACTTTTTACTGATATCGTTATCACTGACTTTATGTTTTTTTTTTTACTTATTGGGTGTTTACGGGAAAAGGCTGCTGAAAGTAAATTGCACGGCTAATATAGCCTGCAGGATCGATTTCTTGGAATGTGCATATGTCATGTACCAAATCTGAACTGCAAATATAGCTTAGAAGCTAATTTAAATTTATGTATGATTGAGTACTGTGCACCACTCCTTTTGCCATCGAATCGCCTAAGGTCATCCGAAAGGGACACCTAGTTCCGTGGTTACAGGCATTTGAAAGGTTCCCCTTTGGGGCGGCAGTAGTTCATTGTAGTGCATCCCCCTCCCATTTGAGTCAACGTATAAGGAAGACTTTGCACCCCCCTGCCTTCCTCCTCCCCATGTGCGCCCATGTCTGGCATCACCACTGCAGCTGAGCTCTGACCTGGTAACGATCACAGCATAGTACTTGCCACTGGCTTTCTTCCATGCTTGTGCCAGCAGACTCTAATTCCGCAGCTGCTCGTGAGTCCATGCTTGCGGTGAACATGTAGGAGGTATAACAGCCTCAAGAAAGTCATTGCAGTGATGATAAATGCAACAGTGATGATGGCATCACGAAACAGTACATGCAGTAGGTGAAAGAACTCGAGCAGACAAGTTGAGATATCCCCAATTGAAGAAAGCATCATGTAAGAATTTACTGCATATTTAAATTGACTGGTAGTGCAGTGAAAATTTGTTGTGTTAGCTACAATTCATTAATGCTTAGCCAAAATTCTATTTCATTGTGCAGCTTCAAAAAATCTCTGACACGTATAAATGATGTACAAAGTTGTATGGCTGCCACAAAAAATATACGCATATATATATAGTACGTTTATTTGTACTTGAATAGGGAGGTGTTGCTCCGGAGAAATGTGGAGCACCTGTGGTTTCTGTGTGGCCCTATCTCTGAATATTAAGAAATGCACACTTCAAAGAATCCTAATTTTTAAATTAATTATGCTATACATTCATATCATAATTACTACAATGCAGTTAAAATAGTACAATTAATGTCCCTATATCTTCCTTGGCTTCATTATCCGTTGATTTTTTTTAAGATTGTATCTGGCAAAAGCATGAGCCATTACGATCTCCTTATTTCGTTCACATGGAAAAAGTGGCACAGCCATTTGTACAAACTTGTTTGAAAAATCGAGATGTTCACTGGCCATAGTATCTCCCCTTTGATGGGGGACAGTAGTGGCATGCAGGAAGAAGTGTTCAAGAAAATTGTTTTGGGCTGTTGTCCCAGGACAGCGCAAGACATAATAGGGTTAGATTACCTTAAAGCTAAACTTAATTGACAGAATACTGTGTGGCTCGGTAAAATTATATGAATAAGTAGACTCTTCATCCATGTTTAGTTTTTATTTTTATGTTTTGTTTAAATTAAAAAAACTGGACACTAAATGCTGTGTTTGGCTTTTCGGGTGTCAGTTTTAATATTAAGAAATAAAGGCTAAACATGGCTGGAGAATCTGTTTATTCGTGTTAAGCAAATTCTACAGCACAATTGGAAAGCCCTCGTGTTTGATTAGTGGTGCGCAGTGTGCTGTCATCCTTTATTGGCTGACAAGAGCGATAGCCCCCGTAGCACTGCATGGAATTAGTGAGGCACGACAGTTCATATTCCCGGGAGTTTCCCTCTCGGGCCACGTGTGATGCAGTGCCGCACTTTGTGACCAGGCACGACCCAGTTGGAGAAGACCGAGCCCCCCTGCTCCCCCGGCGGGCTTCTCAATGTGTCCAGTGCACACCACCACCATCACCACCACCACCATCATCATCATCAGGGGGGTGGAGAGGGTGGCGACGGCGTCACGTCGTCCGGCCTGGGCAACATCAAGATGCCCGACGACGCTGTGTTCGGTTTTTCGGGGGGCATCTTCAAGGACGGGGCAGCCGAGGCGGCCGGCAATGGCACCGAGCGCCACCACCAGCACTGTGTCGTCTCCACGGTGGCAGGAACGACCACGTCTACAACCAGTGCACCCGGTCAGTGTAGATGGCTTGCATCGGTGGTTTTGTGAACATAACAATAGCCCAAAGCGCCTCAGAAAAATTTCAGTCACATGTCTCATTGACCATGTCAGAAAAAAAAAAGCTTCTTCAGTTTTGGTGTGCAGGAAGTCTTTTTGCTGGATTTTCCAAGTCGAAAAAAAGTACATCATGTGCCACTTGTTAGGCTTGCAATTTTTTTTTTACCTTACCGCAAAGTTAACTTGTTTAACTCAGATCTGCACTGAAAAAACAATTTTGAAAGCGTGTCTGCTTGCGTCTATTCTAATGTGTTCCTGCTGTTTACCATGAACAGTTTTGAAATAAAAAATATTACAAAGATATGAACCCTTTAGATGTACATCATCCACATAGAGTCAAGATTAGAAGTAGTAGTCTGTGTACCGTCTTTGCTGTGCCAGTAAGCAGCAAATTTTTTGCAAAAGCTCAATGTACATCTGGGATGTTATTCTCCGTCAATCATTTAAAAGATTACGTGTAACTTGGCATGTCCTAGTGCCCTGTTTCTTTTAATTATTATTATTATGAAAAGGCTTCCCCGTTGTCAGCTGCAGTGCAGGCTTGAGAATAGTAGCTCTCCTAAATATCTCTAAATTGTGCAATGCACAACAAGGGTTCAAAAAGCGTTTCATAATGCCAGTCACAAGTGTTATGCAGTCACAACTGCCTAACGCTGCCATTTTAAAACATGTGGCTTTATTATGGTAGTCACAAGAGATCTGGCCAAGAAACAACCAGATAGTGTGTCCTACTTTATTGGGCCGTATCTACTGGTTCGAGCTCATGAAACAAAACGATAGCCTGTTTAGAAAGAGTGGTGCATCCGAGACTGATGTTGATCTAGTCTCCAGTTTCGCTGATGTTTGCTTGTATATACGTGCGTTTTGTAGTGTAAAATCACCTACGTTTATTAATAGCGTGCACAACAGTTTTTTCTGGCACCGGTCAGTGCTTGGTAACGAATCTCTTGTGTTTTGACCAGTATGTGAGGAGGCCAAGCTGTCGGCCGAAGAAGAGGTGTACCGGCTGCACTCCGGGGACCTGTCGTGCTTCACTGCCAGCATTGGTGGGGGCAACGAGGGAGCACCAGCCACCGGGGAGCAGCTGGGAGACCTGTTTGGTTACGGCTCCGACTTCGCTAAGGGCCTTCAGGCCGAAGGTCGGGACAGCCCTGTGTTGCTCAGCATCAAGGATGATGAGCTCAGTGAGGGTGAGCACACCTTATGAGCCCTCTTTTGTCTGCCAGCAACAGTTCTTAAAAGATTGTCGATGTAGAAACATGAAGTCAAGGTAAAGAGCAAAGTACAGGGTAGACCACTTATAGTGCAGAACCAGTTACAATGCGGTCTTTTTTGACTTCCTTTCACCCTTCGATAGAACCCCATGTATACGTATACTGCTTATTGTGCAGTCCCCCAGGATGAGAGACCGGTTATAATGCGATTGCCGAAAGATCTTTGTGACAATTGCAGTAGCAAGTGCGCCGCAGGGGAGCGAGCAATAAGGTCGTTACGGAGAAAGAGGGAACGTGGAGTGAGCGAAGGGTGGAGAGCAAAAAAAAAAAAGAGCGCAGCACACTGCGCTCGCCCGAATAAGCCTTTGCACCAGAGCGTTGCTAGCATTGCTCCGGTCGCACGCAGCTTGACATGGCATGTGCGATCCCGTTTTTATCAACTGCGCTTAACAGTTTCCTGTCGAGAAAAACACCGTCGTTATCGGGCTTGCTACAGATATCGTATTTGCTACCTCAACTATAAACTTAAAACCTTTTACAGCTTTAGCATGCGAGCCTTTGCTGCCAGTGCGTTGTTACATAAGCTTGGCAGGTTTTCATCGTTGTTGATTTCCCGGCTTCGAATGCGAACTTCGTATCAGGCACACTGTTCATGGTTCAGTGCTTAAGTGCGGTCTTTTCCAAGCCGGATCTTCGTGTCTAAGACAAACTTCCTGCGACAACATACCGAACAGCAGGTTAGGCCTAATCAGTGTTGGTCGCGTTTCGTTAGTAGTCGCGTGCAGTCTTAAGTTGTGGTTTGCTACGTATTCAATGAAACTCTCTGCGGTGGCCGTACTTTTTACGGAAAGGGACATATTGTTAATGGAAACAAGGGTGGCATGTGTACAGGAAACCAGTGCTGGAGTTTCCACGACTACTCTGGTGTTGAGAGCGCGCACTTTTCCGCTGCTTCCGCAGGTGAGAGTGGCGGCTGGTAGAGGCGGTGTGTGCGTGCATCGCCCTAACAAAACCAAAGGGCACTGGCGGTACTGCTGCGTATTCAAGTGTAACAATATATAAATAGAAGGGGGATGTATAATGTAAAGGGAGGGCGTGGCTAAGGTACTCGGCTGCTGACCCGCAGGTCGCGGGTTCGGATCCCGGCTGCGGCGGCTGCATTTTTGATGGAGGCGGAAATGTTGTAGGCCTGTGTACTCAGATTTGGGTGCACGTTAAAAAACCCCAGGTGGTCGAAATTTCCCGAGCCCTACACTACGGTGTCTCTCATAATCATATGGTGGTTTTGGGACGTTAAACCCCAATTATCAATCAGTAAAGGGAGGACAAAGAAAGAGGAGGCGGCATTGCATCCAAGCGAAAAAACGAGGAAAATTCTGCTCTCGCTCTCCTGTCTAGTGCTGTCGGGCTCGTTTCTAAACCGAATGGCACATGTCTGCTACCGTATTTACTCGCGTAATCCTCACACTCGCATAATTCTCGCACCCCCCACATCACCCAAGAAAAATACGATTTTTTTTTCCTCGAGTAATTATCGCATCCCTAAAAACTGCAGCAATAGTATCGTCTGCTCCTTCCAGCCACTGATAATGATAATAGGTGGCTGTTCCCTTTGAATCGGGTGAGTTCCCTTTGAAACGGGCCACTGTATGGATGGATGGATATGGCTGTACCCTTTAGATCGGGCGGTGGCTAGTGCAACCAAGCCATAATACTTAATGAACCTAATGAACTGATAATGAACCTAATGAACTGATAATGATAGTGCGCGCCATCTGGTGCCATCTCTTAAGCATCAAGCGTACTGTTGCACGGAGATTCAATACAATCCAAGCCAAGCTGAAGTGGCCAGTGCGCGTTGTGGCGTGATTTGTATGTTGTGTCGGTAATCTTGGCATGTTATGGGGTGATACTGAAGCTACACGGCTGCTTCAAGTTTCAAGTAATAGATCATGCACTAAACAACAGCAACAGGCCCGCTGGTATGCCCTTCGGAGCCTACGAGTTTTGTGTTCGCTACTGGTGACGGCAGCTGAAAGCCACCAAGACCTTTGGGCCTGCCGTGTGCCTAAAACTGGGATTGATGGTAAACTTTATTTCTTTGGAAGGAAACTGCGGACGATTCTGTTAAATAGCCATCAGCCCAATACTGACATCCTACGCTTATCTTTTGAGGGCTTCTGTTGAGCGACGAACACTATCGCTACGCGCCGTAACGCCCAAAAGCTTTGCGTATGGTATTCTAATTCTCGACTATTTGCTTCCACTTTTTGTGTCTCAAATAAATCTTGCCTTGTGTTGAACCTCTGCTTCTATTGTTGAGGTAAGTTCTAATTAGTACTTCTTAAAGCTTGCTTTAAGTTGCTGGTGTGAGCATCTCGATTTAGGGCCACTTCGTTTTCTTTTTCGCTCTCCTCGTTTACGTGGAAAGCTTTCCCCGCGTAATTCTTGCACCCCACAACTTTGCGTCGGTTTTCCGGCAAAAATGTGCGAGGATTATGCAAGTAAATACGGTATATTTATTCGGTAGTGAAGACGGCCACCAGTGAATACCAGGGCCACAGGCTTCGTAACAGTCGAGTTTAAATGGCGTTTTGCCAGAAATAAAACGAGCGTATTAAGCAACATGCGGCATATGTAAACTTTCTTTTTTTCTGGCCTGCTGAGCGTTGAGTCGTGCACTTCAGGATTAACAAATTTTCCTTGCGTCCTTCCATCTAACCACCACCACCAAACTCAATGTGATGCCACTGCCTGAAGTAAATGATACGTTATGCAGGTAGTCTTTTTTTTTTTTGTAAACAGTTGCGTGTAAAAGAAAGCTGCCTTGTCCACAAGACTTGTGCAGGGCCACGTTCACCTATGCCTCTAAACTGTTATAAAAGATACTCTCGCAATGAACACTCGATGTCGAGATGCCTCTGTTTAACTTAATTTGTGCAAAAGTGCAAAATTTGGCTCTTGTTACGAACAAAGCGGCGGGCTACTCGAAGCTTAGCTTTCTGGAGTCAGCCGATGCAGTAAGCGTTTTTTTCACTGGCTGCTGTGGCTAAGTGACATCGGAATTCATGCCTTGCTAGCGAAATATCAAGTGTCTTCGATTTTTACTCAATGTTTAGTTCGCCTAACACACAGTTTCAGTTTTTCCGCTTGCCTGTGTCAGCCTAAAATGAAGCTGTCTGTTCAACATCGAAAATCGCTAAGCTTTCATGTGCCAAACAATATATAATTTGGGGTATGCTGTAGTGGGCGTATCAAGATTGTGGCCACTTGGGGTTCTCTAATGTGCACATATATATCTTTGTTCACGGGTGTTCTTCTTACTTTTTATATTTCACCCCTATCGAATTGCAGCCGCCGCAGTTGCTGATCTATCCCGCGCCCTCAAGAATAGCAGCGCGACACCATACGTGCTATATGCTGCCACAGTGGTTTGCTTGATCAACGTCTTCGTGCATACATACCGCAGACAGGGTGTACAATGCCAGAAAAAAAAAAAAAAATTGACGTAGCTACCGCTTACTCTGGTTTGTTTTTGTTGTTTGTTTTGTTGTACTGCAGATGTTGGCAGCGTGGTATTGTTGCATCACGGACTTTTCAATGAATGCATGTCAGCCAGCACTAGCATTAGCCGAAAACCCAGCACGCAACCAGCAAATGTGGACGAGGGAGCGGCCATCACCACACAGCACTGTCCCTTCGATACTATATGCATAGACGCAATCCACTTTGCAGGGCTTTTCTCTATTTTTTAGTGCCTTTTATGTGAGAGTAGCTTTCAGAAAAAGGTATTTTTCTAAACCACAGTGCAGTATTGTGGGCACAATGGCTTTTCGGGCTGTTTGTTCCAAAATGAAGCACGGCAGCTGTGCACGCGCGTGCTCTCAGAGTGGCCAGTCGTCTGGGCGCGAGCAGCTTAGTTGTGTCGCGACTCTCCGCCAGATGCCCTCTTTCGGCTTGCCATCTATCCAGCGCTGTTCGAACGTAGCGGTCGCATGGTGGTTCGAGATTCGATTGCAGCCTTCTCAAATTGAGTGCATGCCCGTGAAATCAAACAATTGGTGTCTTTCAGAGCGTGAAATTTCAGATGTGATTCGACATTCTGCTTAATGCGCGTCTGAGAAGCAGTTGTGGAATTTTCGCTTTAGTTCTTTCTCTTGTTACCCCTCCCCCTCTTTTTCTTATTTTCGTTTCGATGGCAACACCTGTGTTCAGATGTTTAATTGTTTTTAAAATTCGGAAATTTAAAAGATTGTAAGCACCACGCATTGCATTTTTCAATTCTCGGACACGGGAGGCTGCTTTAACACGTTTTTCACATTTGCGGCCCTTGAAAAAGTTGAGTGAGTGAGAAAGACTTTATTTACCTTGAAGAAGATTGTTTTGGTTATAGTGTGGTACCGCTTATATAGTAGTGCGGATATTTGCGACTCCTGCGACTTACGTTCTAAGTGGTCTATACTGTAGCTATTTGGACAAGTTGTTAGATCTTCATCATAAAACAATGCACGCAAGTGAACACAGAAAAAGGAGAGAACCAGGGACTCGAGTCTGATGGCTCAGTGCTCATGTCGTCGGTTCAGTCCTTCTTTTGTGTTCATGTGTGTGCGCTGTATTATGGCTAAGTTGAAAAGCTTTACTCACATTGCTCAGTTTGAAGAAGTTGCTAAGAAACTATTTTGGCTGCTTAGAAAATTATTGGTGTGGCCTATTGAATTGGCCTTTTCATGTATATGTAATTTGGCCTTTCTTCAGCACGCTGGATCGACAGTTTTTGATGAAACCACATACAAAAAAACCTCGGTAGTGTGAACTTTTCCAGGTGGCGTGAAATATTCGTATTATCAAAACATAGACATAATATTTAGAAGCCCAATTTCGTTGTGGCTGAATGAATTTTGAAGTGTTTTGCAGATCAGTTGTTGTGTTGCAGCTGCAAAGCAACATGAAGTCGTGAACCAGCTCAACCACCCCATTACTTATGGTGTTCATTTTCCACAGTATTATTTATGCACTTTTAAATATTAGGTGCACAACAAGCAGTTAACCAGTTCAACCTGGCCCTTGCAGGTGATATAATACCTCAAAGAGAGTTCGTGCGGGCAGGTTATATGCTCAGATGAGTAGAGAGCGTCCACACCTATGGAGCTTTGTATCATGGCCAAAAATTTGGCCCATGGTCGAAAGGTACTTCAGTTGGCAAATTTTGCACATTAATATTATCCAGTTTTTCTTTGTACCAGTCTTGTTCGTATCTTTGAGATTTGGCTTTAGCTTTATCATGTTGCTGAACTGGCACTAGTGGGTGTATTTACACGGAAGAAGAGCATTAATTAGAATGTATTGTAGGCTGGTTTGGGCTCACTTGACGATGTAATCTAGCATAAGCACAACCACTGGCACAGATGCCGCGCTGCAGACGCAACAAACTTTTCTCGGAAGGCAGCAAGATACAGTCATTTGTGAACCATTTATTTATTTATTTAAAAATACCTTGTAGGCCTCTATTGAAGCATAGTGTAAGGGGGGCAGTACAAAAGGTGCAATTTCAGTATCGTTGTTCACAAAATACAAATGCGTGAGCAGCGTTCATGAACCAAATGACAAAGAACAGTGCAATAGAAATTAGTTATGGCTGTACTGGTAAAAAAAAATCACAGCACTAGCAAAAATTAAACATGTAACAGTGAAATAATCACAGGAGGTATCATCTATAAAGTAATCTAGTCAAGCAATCTTCAGATTTCGTACTGTGAATTGGTTCACACATGAAAAAAAAAAATGATAAAAGCAACACTGAGGTGTTATAAAGTGATGAAAAAAAAAAACAAGAAAGAAAGATTACAATGACACAAAGGGTGTTCAGCTATAATGCAAGATTTCTTTGTGCTTCTTTGGTTAGGTAACTGGTCAATACGTCAAGGAATGTATTAGTGTCATGCGGTGCTATCTGGCAGGGAGTGCCAACATCGGACAGCAGAATGCACGTGTTAATTCATACATGCGCAAAAAGCTAAAATGATTATGAAGCCTGTGTGATGTAGAGTAGGGTCGTGTCAAGCATGTCAGTGTTCGAGATGAGTGAATTAATTTGTGAAACAGTGTCAGCAAGGCAATGCCACGGCGAGTACTCAAAGATTGCAATAAAAGGTTCAGTTTGATATGAGTGACACTAGGTTGATAGTTGTAATTGTTAGAATAAAGCGGCTTGCCCTGTTCTGAACTTTTTTCAATATGTTGATCAGATATTACTAGTGAGGGCAACAAATTAGGGAGGCATACATAGGTTTAGGGCGAACAAGAGTGAGGTATAGTATATGCTAGTTTATGAGCATTTGGAGAAGCGTTTCTTAGATTTTGACGCAGCTATCCCGAAGATCGGGAAGCTGTGGCTCAAATGGAGGTGATGTAGTCTGATTTTAAGTGAATGTAATTCCTAAATATTGATATTGTGTAGCAATTGCAATAGATGTCTTTATTGATATGGTATGATTACAGTGAAGGTGTAGCTTTCCGAGTAAATGACATTACTTTGCATTTTGACATGTTCAGTGTCATTAGCCATTTACAGCACCACTCACTAACTTGTTCTAGGTCATGTTGAAGAACCAGGTGATCGTCTGTATTTTCTACTGGGCGATAGACTATGCCAGTTGTCAGCAAGTATTCTTATAGTACTGAACACGTCATGTGGGAGATAATTAATGAATATGACAAAAAGTAATGGCAAGTGAAACAGGATGGTCCATGTTTCAGTTGTTGACTGGCTGCTCCAAGTCGACGAACAGCTTAAAGTATATTTCTGTAATCTACAGTGGCTTCTGTAGATCGCAGAGTTATCATTTCGCATACAAAAACATTGCGTGTGCTTCATTGGCTTTTTTTGTTTTAGCAAACCACGCAGCCTAGCTCGATCGACCAGTAAATTTAGGCTGTGTGCGTATTGCAACAAAGATTTTTTTTCTTTTTTTTTTTTACATCGGAGTGATAATCTCTTCAAAAATGCCTTTCCAGGGTTTTCGAGCTACATCTGTGGCCCTCCCATGTTATCGACAGAATCAGTTGGCTGTGATTGGTTGATGAGAAAAGCAGTGCAAAATGGAGTGTAAGGCTTTATCATTTACCCCCATTGGTAACCTTGGCTCAAAATAAGCCTGTTGAAAAAATAAAGTTCGCTCTTGTCCCTCAATGTTACACTTGAAGTTTCACGGTGGGTTGCATTTAACACCTGTGTTTGGATTTTTGCACTGGTCTACTTTGTATAGAAGTCTCAGCTATGCATTATGTGCAGTTACGTGCAAAAGTGCCTCAGTGGAGTCTGCGTCCTGTTACGCAGGAAGTTTGTTGTGGGTTTGGTTCCTGTCTTGTGTATTTTGTACATCTTCTGTCTCACTCTCTCTGAAGTTATGGATGCAAACCAGCTACTGAATCCCAGTGCCTAATAGTTAGGCACAATGGCCCCATTTCGATGCTGGCTGTATTCAAAAACACTTGTTTTTCTGCACATTATAGGAGCCTGGTTGGCCAGAAGTAATTCATAGCTCTTTGCAGTGGGTGCTTGTCACAGTGCATGCTCCGATTTCAAATGTGGAACGCCATTAAAGGAGCAGTCATTGTTACTTGCAATGTTGTAGAACTGACAGTATACTAGGTTCCTGTTTAAATAACCAACAGAGCTGTTCCTTACGTATATCTACTTGTAGAACGAAACTGCTTCACATTCCTTCATCTTCACAGCAGCCTTGTTCTCACATTCAGCCAGACTGAAGAATTCTCCTCATTATAATTTCTTTCTTTTCTTCTTTCTTTTTGTTGTGCCATTCTTCTAGAAATTGTGCCCTGTGGATTATTTTGGGAGGAATAAACCAGCACTGCGTCTGTGCATGGCAAAGTACATGATAAACACGTCTTTCGTGTGAAATTCATCTGCAAGTAATCCTGCAATTAGGTCAGATAAAGCATTTGTAGTGAACTGGGATATCAACACAACATTCTCTGCTCAGTTCTGTGCGAATGAGAAACATTTTTTTCTGTTAACGCACATGTCTGATTCATGCTTCTCATTTTCAATTATTCAAACTGTGTGGCGATGACTGCAATAGCAACAATTTATTATGTTGTAATGGTGATGCCGCACGCGCTCCTTTCCTAATTTTTGTTATTGCACCATTACGCGTGTAACGCTGCCTTGCGCAAACCGTGCCCGAATGACTGGGGACTCTCTAGATAATCTTAGAACCTTTCGATGAGGCTATGCACACAACGCGTACATTACAGTTTGATCTGAAACTTACGCGGCCGCTAGCGATAGCATCGGAATCTTCGATGCCACATGTATAGATATCACAGCACTTGATTGCGTGTCAGATTATCTATAGCAACGCTCTATGTTCGGTGCTGTCAGTCTACAGCGTGTATTGCTTGTAGAATGATGTTTTGTTTTCCGGGCATAGGTTAGCCCAAAAATAAAATGTTCACTCATGAAAATAGCGACTGCTGCCTGTGTGGCTTCACGACCCCGTGTCAATACGAAGGCTGACAGCTAACTACAAAACGCTGGTGTAAGAATAAGTACGTCTGCTCCAGAGAGAAATGCTCTTATTGCATAACCTCTTCCCGCTGAGAGCGCACCACGTAGAACGGTTTACGAGCTGTGCGCTGATGCTTGCCGATATTGCGCGAGCCAGCTATCGCAACCATCTCGCAGGTCGCGGGTTCGAATCCCGGCTGCGGCGGCTCCATTTCCGATGGAGGCGGAAATGTTGTAGGCTCGTGTACTCAGATTTGGGTGCACGTTAAAGAACCCCAGGTGGTCAAAATTTTTGGAGCCCTCCACTACGGCGTCTCTCATAATCATATGGTGGTTTTGGGACGTTAAACCCCACATATCAATCACCTATCGCAACCATGTCCTTGATTAGAATCAAAGCTCACAGCTGCTGCTCGAGCAACCCCCCTTTCCTCCGCGTAGGTATTTACTTACTCGTTCAAGACGGGTGGCGTGTCTCCTCCCTGCTTGAGCATTCGCCGGCAGTTCTAACACGCAGTGAGCCAACCTCCGACGCCCTCCAAGCAAGGGAGATCGGCTGTCTCATTTAATCTCTGCTTGAGCAGCGCTCATCATCCCAGCTTGCCCTGTTTTATGGGCGGGTTGAACGTACAATGCGCTGGGAATGGTACCAACTTGTAGTTTACGCAGAACACGGCGGCGACGGCGAAAACTCGTCGAGTGTCCGTATAATTTCTATGGTAATAAAAAAATTCACTTAATTGCCTAGCAATGGCGCGGCGAGCGCACCTAAATTTTCTTGTTGTTCTCATGTCGGCTGTGGCACTTCAATGATCGGAACATGAGTTTTTTACATTTATTTTTGTAGAGCTTTATGGGTTTAGTACGAAGATAACTTATATTATATGGTACTTCATCTCTAGTCTTGAGTTGCTGTTCTTGTTGGATGTAGTGTTTTAATCACATTTTGAACAATACAACACTTTTACATTAGTATTTTTCATTATTTTGAGGTCTAGTAGCTCTCCAGAATGCCACTTATGTTTTTGTTTCTTTATTGAATTGTTGCAGTTCCAGCTTTGATGTTAATATATATGCATTTCGGGTAAATCTGGTCGCTTGATCATCATTGCATGCTTAGTAAAAGCCACTGAAATGTTATGTGTTTACCAGAAAAACAAAATATAATTAAAAGTGATGTGTGGCCCGAGAAATTGCTCCAAAACTAAATTTCGATGCTCCAAAACACACCTTTTGTTGCTCCAGAACTGCTCCAAAACTCCCTTTTTGCTGTTCGAAAGCTGCTCCCAAATCACATTATTCCTGCTCCCAAATCTGCTTCAAAACACTGAAGCCCGCTTCCACACCTGATAGGAGTCAATGCATAAATATTGTCGCCACAACGAACACTTTTTCTTCAAGCGTCCCGCTTCAACGAAATTTTACGATGCAATTGCAGGCTCAGATACTTATTTCTATGCAGTAAATCCAATCTTTAGCATTTTGATGCATTTTCAGAGCCTTAATATGCATCAACGAAGTCTAAAACACGCGTTGGCACCACCAGAAACCACCGCTATACCGCCACTGTTCAGCAAACATGGGCGCTGCCATTGCTCGATAGCGATCGCAATGAGACTGCCCTGCTTTTGCCACTGGCTTACTTAGAGCCGCAGATGATCCGAAGCTGAAGCTCAGTCGCTCAGTTCATGGTTTTCTTCATGCAGCTGCTGGGTGCAACCGCGGAACGATGCCTTTTTTGATTCCGATGCTTATCATTATGTTCGCGCTTGGCCAGTGTGGTAACTAATCAGAGCGGCTGTTTGTCCGAATTGTCAACAAAATAAGCTAGCCGCGAGTGATGGATGATAAGAATGGCATAAAATAATGCAAAAGTCGCCGCTCCACGATACCCTGTCTTCATCTCGGCGTTGTCGGATACTTTTGACGGGGGACAGCTGCTTGTGTTAATCTGTCAATGCTACGATTCGGTTCATTCACGAAGGCGGTTTTAGGCATCGTTTCAGTGTGCTGTTCTCCATAGCCTCGCTGTGCATGGGTGAGAATCACGTCGTGACGCTGCTGGGAAAAAATAAGCAGCAGCGGACATTTTTTGAATTTTCAGATAAACGTTCCTTTGTTTTGCTAGCTCAGATCAGCTATACTTCTTTGATTTCACTGCAAAGAAATTTTTGGTTCAACAAAATTTTTTTCGTGCCCAGTCAGTTTCGTTGTAGTGGGGTTCGGCTGTACTTTGAAACAGCCACTTAGAATTGCAAGAAGCAAGCACCCACAGTGCGCTCGAGGCCACGTGCGCCCAAGCTTCGGTGACACTGCATATGTAGTTTTCGAATTGGGAGATCCGCATGTGTTGTCGAATGAAATAGTGTGAGTCAATTAAGCATGTCCCCCTCAGGAAAAAATATTTACTCATGGTGTAACCAGCTGAAACTACCTTGAGAGCAGCCCAACAACAGAGCGACAGGGGCAAGGAGCTAGAGCTCTCGTTAGGTGCCAGTCATAGTCGGGGCATTGTGTGCGTCCTAAAGATCATCAGTGACGCCTGCAAAGCAGTATAGACTTTTTATAAAGCAAGTCCTGGGAGTTACGAATATTCACGCCATAAGCGGTACCGCACTATAACCAAAACAACCTTTTTTAAGGGCCACAGTTGTGCAAATTGTGTTGATCATGCAGCCTCGTGTGCCAAAAAAATCTAAGCATGTGATGTGTGGTGCTTACAATCATGTAAATTTTCAGATGTTAAAATAATTTAACGTCCACAGTCCCACATTCCCAATCAAATGAATGCGAAACACGAGCGGTGGTGTTTAAAAAAAGAGAAAGCATCATCGCAGAAATTTACCGACTGCTTCTCAGATCGCCTTCATTACGTGCGTTACACAGAAACTATGTTGAATCACGTCCTAAATTTTACGCATTGAAATACGCCAATTGTTCTATTTCACGGCTGTGCACATGATTTCAACACATCGCAATCAAATCACGAGCCACTATTTGAGTGCTGCACATGCGTGCCACCCTCATTTTTATTAACCATATGTACTCCTTGCCTTCAAGTGCAGCCACTGCAAAGAGTTTCATTAATTCCATACTAAACGGCAACTTAGATTGCACGTCCCCGTTACCAAAATGCAACCGACGCTGATTAGGACTAGCCTGCCATTCAGCATGTTGTTGTGGTAAGTTTGTCCAGGACAAGATCGGGCATCAGAAAAATCATGCTCAAGCACTGAACCAAGAACAGCATGCATGGTACGAACTTTGTGTTAGCAGCCAGGAGATCAACAACGATGCATTCATGTGGAGTTCTATGGGAGGGTAAAGTGTTTTATGGGAGTGGAAAAAGACCGCATTGTAGCCAGTCTTGCACTATAAGCGGTTACATTATAAGTGGTCTGTGCTATACTCACATTTCTTAATGAATGTCACTCAGGGCTTTCATCCGTGTCATACTGCAGGCGATGTCGAGAGGTGCTGCCAACTCGAATGAGCACTCTCACTTTAAAACCAAATTAAAATCCCACATGGACAACACTTCCAACTAATGATTGGCCTAAAGAGCCTACATATACAGGACAAACAAACAACACAAACATCTCGAGGTTTCGGATTTTGTTGATGAGGGCCCTTTAGGGGATGCTGGAGGTGTCTGCCCAGTTACCGGCCTAATATGACGCTTCAAATGACACAAGTGATATACGATACATCTATGCCCAAAATGTAAGTTAACGGTAGCATGAAACATGTGTTTGGTTGGAGCTGTAGTAGCTATTTTGGGATAAAATAAGAGCACCTTTCTTGCACGCAGTGTGTCCCCAGGGCGCTGCCTCATAAGTTTATGACAGACTTGCACTCGCATAATCGGCGTACTCACATAATATAGGTGCGCCCTGAACTTGGCCGTGATTAGAAACAATTCTACCCTCCAGCGGTACAGTTGGAACACGGTCCCCGTACCCTGAAGAAAGAAACAAGGCAAATCGACGAGCAAATAAAAAAAACTTGAAGTGCAATGACCTAATCAATCTGTTTGTCAAAATAAAACTAAAAAAAAAACAGTCCATGAGCAGGAAAAAAAAAGAACGTAAGGCTGTTCCATCAATTACTGATACCCCCAAAATCACCGGGCTCCTTGGAGGTCACGTGTACAATGCCGGGGGCTCGATGGCCATCACCACCATCAGAGAAAAAGAAAGAAATGCCATTTTGCAAGCGGTGTGCGTATGTTGTGGTCGTGTATTCAACTTTCGTTCCACCATGGGGAAGTACGCACGCTACACGGCTGGATATAAACGGAAGGCAGTGCAGTTCGAGCTGGAGCACGGCAATCGGGCGCCAAGCAGGCATTTCGGTGTTGGAAAAACCAGTATTTAGTACTGGAGAGATCAAGAAAAGAAAACTTAAGGCGACAAAGAAGACACGACCGGCTTTCTGCAGTACCAAGACCGGCAGGGATCCAAACGTCTAAGAGCAACTGGTCCGGCATATGCGGAAGCTACGACAAGACGGTTTTGCTGTGTCATAGGATGTTGTGCAGACTGAGGCACGCAGAATAGCCCAAGCGCAATGAATCGAAGCAAAAGAGTTCAAAGCCAGCTCCGGATGGACAACTTGTTTCATGCGGCGCCATGGCCTCGCACCGGGAAAGCCAGCGCTTGCCCACAGCATATGAGGCTAAAGTGGTGGACTTCCACTGTTTCGTTATAAAGCTCTGACAGCAGAAATACTTCATGTTGTCTCAGATTGGCAATGCTGATTGGACACCCTTTGCTTTGATATGCCGCGGAACATGAAAGTGGAGGAGAAAGGTGCATGGAGCGTCATCGGCAAAACGTCTGGCGCTGATAAACAATGATGCACCATAATGCTGGTGGTGACAGCAGATGGGCGCAAGCCCATCTGCTGTCAACACCAGCATTTACGTTATTTTTAAGCATAAGACACTCCCAAAGGCAAATTTTCCTCGAGGCATCTAACTCAGTATACAGGAAAAAAACTGATGAGTGCAACACTTATGGTGGATTGGGTGAAAGCAGTTTGGGGTCGGCAGCCGGGTGGTCTATTGTTCCCGTCCATGCTTGTCCTGGACAGTTTTCGTAGGCACCTAGTAGACCGCGTACGAGATGAGCTAAAGGAGCTATGCACAGATCTGGCAGTGATTCCGGGCAGCTTCACATCAATACTTCAGCCTTTTGACTTGTCCTTGAATAAGCCTTTTAAGGGCAATGTTCGAAGGCTGTAATTTCGCCTGGATGGCTGGAGGACATCAGCTGACTCCAGGTGGTAAGAATAACAGGCTGCCTGTGGAAATGCTGTGTGCTTGGATCGTGGAAACGTGGCAGGTGATCTCCGACGAAGTCGTCAGAAGAACCTTTAAGAAGACGGGTATCTCAAATGCACTGGTTGCGAGTGAGGATGACATATGGAGTGTGGATGATTTGGACACTGAAAACGAATCCCCGCTTGGTGAGAATGAATGTGTGCTCTCCGACTCGGACTTTGAAATAGGGAAAAGGAGGAACACCTACAACTTTTGTGTAAATAAATTTTGTGTGTGTGTGCAGTTGACGGTTCTTGCTTGTTCATTAAAAGGTACGTAGATATGTTTGTTTCATGCTGAAATAATTGGTAAATGATAAAGTCACCTCTTACTTGACAAACATGCAGATTTATAGTGCGAGAACCAAGTCGAAAAAAAAAAAAAATTGGAAAATTTTACCCCGCGCAACTGGTGCACCCCTAACTTCGAGCCGGATTTTCTGAAAAAAAAAAGTGCGCCTATTATGCGAGTAAATACGGTAGTTAGAAATCATGTTTAAAAAGTACAGAATTTGAGACAGAGTTGAGGCTGTACGAGACATGCACAGACATCAGAAGTAGTACTTATTGAGGCCACATATTCTGTGCAGATATAACAAACATCAATCTTCTGCAGTTAAGCCCTCTGACGGCAGTCATTAAACTTGGCACCATGAAGAAAGGGAGAGCTCAGGACGAATACTGGACCTCCATCCTATACATGGTAGCTCGCTACGATCTCTAGCAATGACCCGACTGCAGCACATAATGGTAATACTGGCGCAGGTGCCAAAGTCAACATTGGCTGTGTTCCGATTCTATACAGCATCATGGACAGTTTATGTTGACAGTATAGAAAGACAGCATCGAGCCCATGCTGTCTGAGAAACGGAACCCGTTTATAGGACGTCTACGCAATGAGTCGCCAACTCGCGTCAAGAAGAGGGAGCTAGAAAAACAAAAATAACTGTTACTTCTACAGCTTATTTCATGTTCAAATGTACGCAGAGTTAGGCGGACGACCACTTTGGCGAGATGCGAGCATTTTGCTGAACCGTTATCTTGTTTCGACAGCAAAGCAGCCTGCATCGTATTTGCCTCCAATGCTGTCTTTGCGAAGCTTTCTATTTTGCTGGCTGGTGAGAATAGGAAGGGGACTTATGATGGCTGCTGTCCACTTAGCTGTCTATTTAGATGTCTACGGTGAGTATTGGATAACACCCATTGTTTAAACGTGGCAGGTTGAATCAGTATGGTAGCTAATTGGGCTAGTTGGAACATACTCATCACGATCAGTGCACAAAAAGGACAATCTCAAATGACCCCTTATTTCCGCAGTGCACACCTCATTAATTTGCATAAATGGATTATTAGTTCTTATTATTGGTTATCACAGGTGGAATAGCATTGATGGATTATTGCGGGTGAGGCCAGACAAAGGAGGGAATCGACACATCTGATGCTAGCTACACACCACATTCTCTGCTCCTACAGATCTCCAGCAAGCTTGAATAGCAATATCACTTCTTAGTTCGCATAAACGAGGCTTTCGTTTCATCTTAATTGTCTCATATTGAAGACATCAAGCACACTGACCTTTTCTTCTTATTTTTGCTTGCTTTTCCAGGTTCCAAGGAGGTGGCACGCATAAAATGTGAGTGACATTTTCGTGTGTCACGGTGTTTTATAGCAAGAAGGATGCTTTCGTGCGCTTCACCAGGGCATACACTCTTTTCATCTTAATGAACTGATAGTGGGGATACCAAGAACAAATAAGTCAACACACTAGTCTGTATGTAGTCTTCTCCCTGTCCCTTGAGCTCTATGCTACATTATGTCTGATGCCGTGCTTTTTTTGTTAATGATTTTATATTATTGCCGTTTTTTTTTCTTACAATATGGTTATTGAAACAGAAGTAAAGTGCATGTAAGGGATCCACTAGGGAAGAGCATGCAGCTAGCGAAACTAGGGTCGCGTGGGTATGCAAAAGAAAGGCAGTGCAAACAAATAGGATGTATTTGCAATACTTGTGACAATAGTTAGATGATTTCAGTGGCAGGTAGGG
This sequence comes from Rhipicephalus microplus, assembly GCF_043290135.1. Classification (NCBI taxonomy): domain Eukaryota; kingdom Metazoa; phylum Arthropoda; class Arachnida; order Ixodida; family Ixodidae; genus Rhipicephalus; species Rhipicephalus microplus. Next base: position 80,722,974 of record NC_134700.1, on the reverse strand, counting down.
AGCTGTGAACCCAACTGATCAGTCAAGCAAAACGGAGAGGCGAGCGAGTTGGTACTGATTCATAACAACGTAAAAGTAGCGTGAAAAGACACGGACAAGAAAGGGTACACTAATAGCACTGACTCACAACTGGAAGCTCATTTTTGAGCAAGGTTGACAGGGACTTGGAAGCAGATTTGCAGGATATAACCATTAGAATTTTTTTGGTATGTCGACGATTTTTTGGTTTTGACGAGAAGTGTTGAAATCGAGTCATTTGTAGATGAGGTGTTGCAAGCTTTTACCCACCGAGGCAGAGGTCTGAACTTTACCTGTGAAATTACGGTGGACAATACCTTACGATTTCTCGATTTATCCTTGCATTTTTCGTCACAGCGCATCTGCTGGATGTACGCACTCTGGTTCACTAAACCCCTCTTGAGCTACCGTCCCTTCAACTCTAAGCTGGTGAAAAATGACATTGCTTCATCGTGTTTTAACTTCGCTGTGTACAGATTTTGCACGCATTTCGCTCTGCGCAGCTTTCAAGAGCAGGTGGATCGTCTAAAAAACGTAGCCTTCACTGTCTCTGTGATACGTACCACCTGCCTGTGCCTTGTCAAACAGATAAAAGGTATCGATGCACGCAGTCAAAACATGGCTCGTAATGATAAAATAACTGTGACGCCATATGTGCACGCGCTCTCACATTGGCTTAAGAAAACCGCGGTTTGGCTTGAAAGTCGTTTTTTCTGCTAAAAACAAGCTAGCTAGACTATGTTCTATGGTCAGCGACAAGTTTGATAAGGTCGGGATGCGCGGTTCTATTATTAACCACAAGGTTAGATTCGTGTCGTGTAGGGCCAACGTTCTCTGTTGCATCCCTCTGTCGTGTGGTTGTGCCTACGTGGGCCAGACCGGCCGATGTTTAACCATTCTTCTTAGGGTGCATCGGTCTTCCTTGCAGGGAAGACCCCTAACACACCTGGCCATGCACTGCGCTGAGTGCCAGTGTGAAGCGCTATTCTCTGACACTAAAATTTTGTTTGGACACTTCGATCGCACGACACGAGAACTTGTCTAGGCCTACCCCATTAACGCGAGGGCTCTCATGTGCGTTAGCAATCCTTCTTTGGCCTTATTGGACTAGGAAGTTGCGCTACTGGGACTCTTCGATTTTCCACTTCTGGCTACCCGTGGGCTGCCAGAGCCAGCCAGAGCGCGCTCAATCTTCTCGAGTTGCTCCGTCCCCCTCGTGGCATACTTCCAGTTGGGGTTCGTTTTTATCGGGTTGAACGGTTCTGGCGACCCGCGGGAAGCCAGAGGGTCGCCAGACACTTCCAGGATAATTAAGTTGTGGAAGCTTTCTGGGAGATTTTGGGCAGGTTTCAGGCTAGCAGACGCCGAAAAGGTACGATGCGCGCTTAGTGCCATCTTTGCGAGGACTCGATGGATCGCAATGTGGGTGCTTGTCATTACGCATGGCGTTATCTTCTGAAGCCTGTTCCGCTTGCGAGATGAGGCGATTAGGAATGGTGGCGAGTGTTTGAAGCTAATGTTCATCACTTTTGTTATGTTTCCCGTGAAGCTTCCTCCTGTGGACAATGCGGCGAACTGTTGTCTGCTGGCTGCGTCGTGCACATGCCTCAAAAGTTACATACTACACGTTCGTACGCACGCATGGAGACAACTTTGCTGTTAATTTTTCTTTTTTTCGTAGTAGTCGTTTGTAGAGCCGTGCCTGCTATCTGTGCACTTAGCGAAGACGATTGTGATCGAACTAGCTCGCTCCGTTGTATGTTTGCGTACGTGAACCTCTTAGAACCTCTGTCCTGACTACTCGATTGATCTTTGATGATGATAGAGGGCCCTAGATCGCGACTGTTGCTGATGCTCGCTGGTCGCGAACAGCGTGCGAACCCACTTTGATCTATAGGCCAGCATATGTGGTATGATATTGTTACTGGGTGGTCCGTAACAATATTATACGATATGACGCGAGGAAAAAAAAAAGAACAATGGGATACAGAAATGTATACATCCTTTCGTGGCCCATTTCATCGTTGGCTTTGTCTTTTTTCCCCTCTTCGTAATAATGCCGCGCAGTATGTACTATGACCAAGTAGGTCAAATCAAAGCTCATATACATGACATTTGTCAAGTGCCACTTAGGACTGGGAAATAGGCGAAGGCAAGCTCTAAAATGGGTTGAAACTGTGTCATACACAGTTTCAACCCACAGTTTTTTTATACACAATGTGCACTCGGGGTACCAATACCTGCGCATGTCTAAACCTCAGACGAAAACGTAGGTTGGTCAACGTGTGTTTGCACGTATAATACGCGATAGCTGAGCAGGTATATATCCTCAAGCTCTTTTGGGGACACGATCACTTTCGCATGATTCCGCGTCGTGTTGTGCAGTGATTGTTACATGTACTAAAAAGATGTGAGCTTGTCAAGCCGTCAGCGTCGCGGCAGCTCACCTTGCATCGTTCTCGAGGCAGCGTGTGCCAGCTGGCTGTTTGATTCGTGGACGCGGCGAGTGATCGTGCGAGCGTACGAAGTCGTTCTTCAAATGCGTACGCTCGAGGATGATATTTCAGCTTTTTGGCGAGCTTAGCTAGGTATTTCCAAGCGGACAATGCAGAAAAAAAGCAACATGCACGCAGCGCATTGTTTCGTTTGCTGCCACGACGATAGAGTTTGTTAACGTTTACGCAAGCTGTCCCCGTGTTCGATTTTGCGATCTTCGGGCAGCTTTGGGTTGTCTCGGGTTCCCCACACACGTGACTACAATGCTGTTTCCTGTCCACACCAGAACTAGCGGACTGACCCTCTGGCTAGCTCTGGCTGCTAGAGAGCTGCCAGAGGCCTGAAAATCAAAGAGCCTCACTCATGGAAAGGGGGTAGATTGATGGAAAGGGGAGTGCATGTGGTTTGTCCTTGGTTTGTATTATTGCCTTTTGTTTTGCCCGCGATGCGCATGCGCGGGATTGTGTTGAGCACCAAGTGTATGTTATATATTTTCAATTCAAGCATCAAAGCTTTCAGTTGTGAGTAAGGACTTGTGGTGTGCCCTTTCTTGTCCGTGTCTTTTTGCGCTACTTTTACGTTGTTACGATCAGTCAAAATGAGAGCTTCTGCAACTCATGAGCGACGTATGCCAGTCTGTAGTGTGTTTTCGTGAGGACTAACCGGTTTCATTTGCACTGAAATTTAATCCCGTCTCTCAGCTGCTGTGCAGTCACTGTTTGCTTTCTAACAGTTGTGAGAAACTGGCTCTGATTTACTTCTGGCCATCTATATTCTATAATGTGCACCTAATCCTTGGTAGGCATCCCTTTTTTTTTTTTCACTTGCATTGAAATGTCGCCTGTGCAGTCGGCAATTAAACCTGGCACCCTGCGCTTAGCAGCACAGTGCTGTGGTAAGTAAAGTACTTGCCTTCTTCTGTAGTTTACCACTGAATGAATGCATGGGTGTGAGGCACTGAAGGGTTTCTTTCTGTGTTTCAATGCTTTAATCATAGTAAATTTCTCACCTCAGTTGTTTGGTGCCTATGACCTGTATGAATGGGCTTGCAGAGTGCTCACTGGGCTAGCAATGGTCAGTGTAGAGAGAAATCTTGGTGTAGATTACACCTCAGCAGCATTTCTTCACTCTTCAACATGGCACCTACTAGGTTCCAGACATGCAGCACAGTGGGATGGCAGGAGGCTGACGCTTTCACAAGAACAGTCAGCCAAACAAGATTGATGTGCCAGTCTGACGGGGCAGCAGTTCACCAAAGTTAAGAAGTATAGAAACAGGGTTCTTGTGCCAACCCTAAAGGTAGCCTGTGGCACATGGGACATCACCCATATTAAGTCAACGCTTAGTGATTCAGGGCTGAGGATGAGAGGGCACCGAGTGGCATTCACGGGAAGGCCAATCAATCAGAGTCTGAGCTTAGAGGTGACACACTCACACTTCGCCTATGTTCAGGTAGAGTTAGATGTATGGTTTGTAAGTAGCTCCACTGCAACAGTTGCTCTGAGAGACCGCGCTTGGCATGTGGCCCCATCAATGTGTGCGCTTGGCACAAAACATGGGAATGCAAATTGGTCCCAACCGTTTTGCTACTGAGCCGTTTGACAAAAAAGATTCGCGGCCTGTACAGGTAGGTTTAGGCACTGAGACTTGGGCACATCCTAGGTGCCACCAGTTGGCTAAAACTTATTTTTAAATTTCAATGATAGTTTCTCATCTAGTCCTAGTGCACCTTTTGGATAAATCGATGCTAATTTCTGTGACAGCCATATGCTTTATCTAGTAACATTTGCTTGTCTGCCTGGATCCTGTGAATATTTTCAGTGAGTGATCAGTGGGTGGTGTCTCATGTACATAAGACCTTAAGTACTTGGAAGGATGTTATGGTGTAATGACATGGTGACTAAAGTGATGTTCTATGGGTAAAGGACACATCCTAGTCTATACAAGCGCATGAACGGTCAGGCCAGCAAGTCTGACCCACTTGTTATTCACGAGACCGTACGGCTCTACTAAAATGGCGCAGAAGTGCGCCTAAGTCGGAAGGATGAACAAAATTAGGATTTTACTGACTTCTATTGGATGCTATCAAAAACTTAGGACTGAACACAAATAAGGCACCGTAGTACGAACAGTGTCACCGCATGTGATGTACACCATAGTTAAGATTCAGGTTTGAGATGCACCAAAATGTTTTACAAGTACCAAGAAAAGACCTGCTTACATGCACTTTTTTTTCAGCGTTAGAAGCTGACAGCACTGTCATTTGTCAAATATGGTGAATTGTATAGTAGTTTCACATTTAACAAGCATAGTTGAGACCAATAAATCGAATCTGAAGGGGCCAGAAAATTATGTTGCATATATAACAGTGGTGTTGTTTACTGAAAACATGTATGGGCCACAGCAATCAGTTGTTAAATGTCACATTATTATGGACATTTCTATTTAAGAAGGGATACCCTTTTAAACTAGTACGTAGAATGGGGATAACTTGTATAATGAGAGCTGCCACCACGCTATTTTTCTGAAGCTGCCATTAATATAATTGTAGTGGTTTAACGTGTCAAAACAAAGATATGGTTATGACAGACACCATACTATTGCTAACATTATATGGCACCAAGTCTAGCTATCAGTACTTAGTATTAGCAAGTTGCCTTCCTCATAGCTAATAAGCCAGCACTCTGCTCCTGTGCTCTGAAGATCCGGAAAAAATCACTTTCAGTTTGATACCACTGACATCTCAAGTAGATGTCAATGAACCTTTGTTAAAGAACACCTGACACCAAATTTGGGAACTCGAGATGATTGTTTTGTTCAATAACCGTTATAAAGTAATGACACCAGCATTAATTATATGTAGACTGCAGTAGAGCATTGACAATTCGATTTCAGCATTACCAGACTCGGAGCTACAAATTACTGTGAATAAGTCGCAAACAACACTTCTGCTGCCAGGGACGCTTTAATGATGTTGGACTGAAGCAAGCTGAAATTGCCACCTCCCCCCCCCCCAAAAAAAAGGCTCACTGAGAGGGTGGGGAGGGGGGTTAACAGGAAATAGATTAATTGAACAATCGATGCTACATCAAGTCTTATGCATGCAGTGCCATTTACCGTTACATTGCTTTCCTTGAGCTGAATAAACTCAATTCACAAACGAAAACAGTACGCCGAGCTAACCAGTTAGTTCAGTTGCTGGCATAAAAGTATTTGTGATTGGAGCGGCACTTCGCTTATTGTTTGAAATGTGCTGCACTGAAAAGTAACCGCAATGCTTTGTCCATAAAACGCTCTTCCTTGCATGTGAATCCAACAGGCCTATGGCATTATAGACACAAGCGAACTTTGAAATGTACGAAGGGTATAGGCTGCAAAAATATCAGATATTCGTGTACCATACACACACAATGATGCGCTGTATTCCAATGATCGCTACACTTTAAGGGATTTTAAAAAGTGGTTGATTAATAATGTAAGCATTTTTGTGATTGAGGATAAAGATTTACTGTTGCAGATGTTGAATTGAGACACTTACAAAATGACCCAGAAAGGAAATAAATGTGATATTATGACAATATTAATGGCCAGTGGAGGCGGGTGCGAACTAGCAACCGGCCCGCTATCTGATAAACTGGCTGAGCTGGTCTAAAACGAGGCAGGTGGAAACGTTCATGCAAGGAGGATTGGTGATAGCTTGCTAACCTCTTCGATGTTTCCGTAGGGGACAATGAGGAGAGCTACAAGCTTCTGGACAGCATCATGGAAGCCGACGCCTCGGAGAAGCTCGACTGCGTGGCTGACGAAATGATGGCTACCGGTTCGTTACACTTGCCCCATTTCTTTGCTGGCTGAATGCTCCAAGTAGTCTTGCAGTGCAGCATAGTGAAAGCTTTTCAGCCTATGCACATCATGTTTAGATACCTCGTGCATGGAAAACCTTTATGCAGACGGATCCAACTCTTGTCATGTGCATTAGCTGTCAGTAGTATTACAGGCACGGCCAGTTTTATCCCTTGACATTTCATAAGCAACCCAAATAGGGAATAACATTGTAATGTTATACAACTTCTATGCATACGTGGACCATCTGTGTTGAATTTGTCTAAAGGCATTTTCAAAACTCATGTAAAGGTAAAGTATTATGAGCACTGATTAGGAAAACCACCTGGTGCTAGTTAATTTGTTTAGCCTTATATTGCCATCACCACAGAACTAACTCCATGATAACGGGACCAGATATGGGGAAAAGGGTGCACAGTTATTAAATATAAGGGCGGTTCCATAAGTACTTAGCCTTCAAAAGGAAAACGAAAATTTCGGAATGGTATCAATTTATTTCTCAACATAGTCCCCTTTGAACTCGATGCACTTGACCCAGAGATCCCCCAACTTCTTCACCCGTCAGAAGATTGTGTTTTCTCCTGGGCTGCAAAATAGAATTCTGCGGAGGTGATAACCTCTTCATTCCACTCAAATTTTTGTCCGGCGAGGGACTTTTTCCAAGTTTAGAAACAAGAAGAAATTACTCTTCTTGTTTCACAATTTGAAAAAGTCACTCGGGGCCAAATCTAGCGAATACGCTGGCTGGGGCACTACTTTGTTGCCGAGTCCGACCAACTTGGCCGTGGCGATGGCGCAGGTTTGAGCTCCCGCGTTGTCATAGTGAAAGAGCACCTTTTTCTTCACCAAAATGTGACCGTTTTTTTTCGTAATGCGGGGTCAAATTGGCCCAGTATTTTGGTGTAGTAGGGTCCTGTCACTGTTTTACCCTTCTCAAGGTAGTTGACGAAGATCACACCTTAAGAATCCCAGAAAATGGTGGCCATTACCTTTCCGCTCGATGCGATAGCCTTCGCCATCTTAGGAGCATGTTCGCCGAGTGCAGACCACTGTTTGGACTGTTCTTTGGTCTCTGGTGTGTGCCAGTAAATACGTGTTTCGTCGATGGTCACAAAATGACGCAGGAACTCCTCTGGATTACGCTTAAACAGCTCCAAACACTGCTCTAAAGTGGTCTCACAGACACGTTTGTTGTCTAGACTCAGCAAACGCGGCTTTCATTGTGCCAGCAGCTTTCTCATGCCTGAAATTTCATGCAGGATATGACTTGCGTAGTGCTTTGAAATGCCTACCGTGTCAGCTATCTCGCACACCTTCAGTCGACGGTCTGCCAGTATGAGGTCGTGGATTTTCGCCATATTCTCGGCCGTGGTAGCCGTCTGCAGGGCTCCTAGGTGAGGCTCATAAAAAACCGATGTACGACAACATTTAAACGTTGAACCGATTTTTGACGGTGACCATCAATGCGGAAGACTCACCCCAGACAGCATCTGGTCGCTCTTTTGTTTCACTGTGCGATTTCCCTTCCAAAAACAAGAATCTAATCACCGACGGATGTTGCTCCTTCTCCATTTTAACACGAAAATCATCTGCTTTCTCAATCGGCCAAAACGAAACCGCGAGTCCAATGCGACTGGAGCTTTGCACGTGCCTCTCTAAGAAAGCGTATTCAACGTCAGTATATGTCTCATGTGATAGTGTCGCGCTATCAGGGTGAGGCTAGGTACTTATCGGACCGCCCTCCTATGATTGTTCATATGAATCTCATAAAATAATGAAAATGGGTATGACATCGTAAACATAAAATTTCTGCATTTCTTCACCGAGGAATTAGAGTCGTAGCAGCAGAGGTTGTGACAAGCTAGGAGGCCACACACTGGCCATCCGAGACAGCCACATGCATCAGTACACAAGATGCTGTATTTCTTCATTCGCTTGCCCCTTTTTTTTGCGCGGGGGGCTCTGATGGAATTCATTGTAATGTAAAACGGGATAAATGTTGTAGCCTCTGCAGTTGAGGCCTTCCACCGTAGTTATCGTCGCCTATGGTAGTCAATGACGCATTTGTAATGCAAGTAGACAAGCATGCGTGGATATTCCACGCATCTCATTTCAAGGAACCAAGCTTGCACCCACAAGACAGACGACAAGGAAACACGTATCACCTGGTTTCTGAAATAAAGAAGCGATTTAGAGTGAATATTTTGAACGGACATTGTCTTTGGCAGCTTGCTTAGGGCACTACGTAGCCACGCACAGGTGTGTCAGAACCCTACAGCACACTCGCTGAGACCTGATGCAGAGTCGTTTCATGTGCTTTCCATGGTCATTTTTCACAGTGGTGTTAGAAACTCAGCATGCACGAGGGGTTACCGTCATTTTGCAAAATGTTTATGCTGCTGAATGTTTTGATAATTGTTGCATTTGATAAAAAGCATGTTAATTACAGTGGAGACTCATTAAAATTAACTTAGAAGGACGAGCTAAGTATGTCCCGTTTAATAGGAGCTCTATTTACTGAGAAACAAATGGGGCACTTAACTCCGGTATAAAACCAGCTATGTCATGGCAGCCATGTCATATAAAACCAGCCATGTCATGGCATTTGTTCCATTCAACAGATTTACTTTTGCCGAGAGTCCTGTGTATGCCTATTACTTGCAATAAGCATTTGTCTTAATATTCTGAACAAGCACCTATGCTTCATTGAAAGGTATTCCGGCATAATTTGGAGGGGGGTTGGAGGTGCCCCTTGCTCGGTTACAAATCAAATTTCCTGGGTGGCAGCAGAAGAGTCGCCAAAAATAAAGAATTCACACCTGTGCTTCTAATGTAATGCTTTTTAGAATAGTACATATGATTATAGAATAACTGACAGCGCAGTAGATGAGTTATGGAGAGAAAGAAGAAAAGGGCACAGCGCTGTACTCACAGCTATGGTTGCATTCGAGAAAAAGAAGAGTACACTTGCTCAGGAGTCGACTGTGTATTTCAGGCATGTTTTAAGCTCAATATGTAACACATTGCCACTGGATTGAGTTTAGCTGTATTCTATGTGGTGATCATGCCATAACAGCACTTAAGGAAACAGGGTAAGTCCTATACCCACCATGTATTTTAGGCAGAGTTTATGTACCTTTTTCTCCATAACCATAAAAGTTATAGTTATTTTACTATCATTGTGATCATAACCCATTCCTCCTCTTACTGAAGCAGAATCATCCTTGAAACTTCTAATCCTAATTTCTTGTAATTATTTTAATTGAGGTACCTAATTATCACCTGTTAATCAGTATTAGATGTCGTGTTAGAAAAAGTACTTCCTCACACGAAAATAATTCTGCTTCAGTATACTCTCTGGCACGTTCTCTAAATACTGCTTGAAATCTATGTTTCTAGATAGTACAGCGGTTGCTAAGAAAAAGGTACGTAAGTACAAAAAAGCTAGTTTTGAGATGCTTTATTTCAAAAGCACCACGAGATAACCACCAATTGAAGGACATTTTAATAGGCACCAGCCATATACTCATCACTAGTATCACTTTTTCTTTTCAATTTGAGGCGTCTGGCCTGGCGGGCCTCACCTCCTTTTTCGCCTGCTTCGCAGCTGTGTCAGCAAAGTACTGTCATTGCAGGTCAAGTGCGTGTAGGCCCGGCACTGTGTAGTGACCTGGCAAAACTCCAAACGCATTCAGTGCATTCATACAGGCTATATTGCCATCATTAAAGGTGATTACAGTGTCAAGACGGCATACCTTCAGCATTAGAAGTCTGAGAAACATGTTGTTTGAAGCGCGCTCCTACACAAAATTGTTGAATGACTCGGGGTTTTGAGTTTTCCTATGGAGGCATTTGACAAGTAATTCGGGATTAGCAAGTTACTCATGAACTGGCTTACCAGCCTCAAGAACAGATGCCGTAAGGTGTTCTTCGTGAACATACGGGTCACCACTGAACTGGGATTCGTTGAACTTGCGCCAGGTATCAGCGTCGTTCGGGCAGAGGCCGTGAGATGGATTGGTATTCGTAGATGCCACGTGGAAATATGTGGCCCACACAGATTTTCTGCCTATATTTCTTCTAATGGCTTAACCATTATACTTTTGGAACTCTGCAAACTTTTGGAACACGTGCAAAAAAATGTGCGTAAAGTACTTTTACCTGTGGCTAAACATTGACTCGGCAGATAAAGAACTTGTTGCCAGACCAAATATTATTACCATTAGACTTGTCAAAAAAATTAGTGCCCTTTATTTCGGTGCGTTTTTAGCTGCCCACATGTGCACTCAGGTGAAGCTTACTTAAGGGGGGTGAATCAGGCCGTATAGGTTTCGAAATATGTGATTTTTAGACATGCTAGAACAAACAAATGACTGATTCTGGGTCAGAAAAGTCTGCAGACTTGAAATTGTACAAAAAAGAAAATTGTTCTTTGTTTTGATTTTTCTGTTATTCTTCTGTAGACCCAACTGGGCAACAGCTGCAAGCTAGCATGGAGAGTGCAGCACGCAGTCTCCTCGAAGACATTAAAGCCAGCTCCGAGGCACCACCGCAATGACTCTAGGGCATCCAGGTATGATTGAGCTTGACTCGTGTGTCATGTGACTTTATATATAGAATTTTGGCTATATAAAAAGGTTCTGTGATCTCCGCACTGTTCAATTTATCGAGATTCCGCTGTAGTCATCCATAAATACCTGCCAACTCTTCCAAATTTTTCGTAAAGTGGACAAACTTCAACTTCTTATTTATGAATCTTGCTTGAAATTTTTTTATAGAATATATTATTGTAAGGCAACGTTTTGGCTGAAAGACTTCTTTTACTTGCCGAGCCTCTGTCCCACAACACAGGTCAGACTGTTGATGATGAGTATGTACATATGATAAGATGACGCGCATGAATAATGCTCACACTTATTTCCCCCCCACGCGTGAGCGGCCAGCCCAGACGCGTCTTAGACGGAAACGGAACGTCGAACAAATGGCTTCAGACGCGATACATGGACAATCTCCGAACCACGACAGCGACGATTCGAAGAAAGGTCGCTGGGAGTGACACGGTAGTTCACTGGTGACGTTTGTTCATGGATTGTATAGGATCTAATGAAACGTGACTGAAATTAATCGCACAATCCTGGAGTACGAATGGGCGTCCAAAGCAACACTTCATTCCCCGGACTGAAGGAGACGTCACGATGAGAGCTGTCGTAGCGCTGCTTGGGATCTTGGTGATTGGCTTCTGTATTAAGGCGAGCCTGTTGCCGACATTCCTCGAGCCTTGTGATGAACTGCTCTGATACGGTTGCTGAGGCGTCAGTTGGAAGATTTAGGAATGGTGAATGTCGGTGAACAGCCGTACACGAGGTAGAAAGGCGAATAGCCAGTAGTTCTTTGAACAGCGGTGTTATGGGCAAACGTCACAAAAGGCAAAATCGTATCCCAGTTGTCGTGGCTTGGTGCGATGTACATTGATAGCATCTCTGTTAGTTTCCGATGAAATCCCTCTGTATGAAATCCCTCTGTATGAAATCCCTCTGTCAGCCCATTAGTTTGGGGGTGGTAGGCTGACGTCGTCTTAGGTGCTGTACCACAGGTTGTGAGCAGGGTTTCGATTATGGTGGACAGGAACGTCTTGCCGCGATCACACAGGAGGACGCAAGGTGCACCGTGACGCAATACAATGGCGTTGAGAAAGAAGTCTGCGACATCTGGAGCAGAACTTGTGCGTAGTGCAGCAGTCTCTGCGTACCGTGTCAGGTGATCGACAGCAGTCACAATCCAACGATTACCTGCTGGTGTGATGGGGAGAGGTGCTAGTAGGTCTATGCCAACCATGGCGAAAGGAGCCTCGGGACACGGGATGGGTTGCAGAAGGCCAGCAGGAGACGAAGTTGGTCGCTTCCGCCGTTGACACAGATGGCAAGATGCAACGTACTTGGCCACAAAGGTAGAGATGCCAGGGCAGAAGAAACGTTTCCTGATGCGGCTTTGTGTTTTGTGAAATCCCAAGTGGCCTGCACATGGGTCATCGTGAAAGGCTTCGAGGACTTGGTGACGTAGAGAACGCAGAAGTACTGGAACCTAGTGATGTCCATCAGTAGTGTAAACGTAACGATAGAGCACATTGTTATAGAGCTTAAATTGTCGTAGTTGTCGGTGCAATCTAGCATTAGGAGTAGGTGATATACCATTTAGGCGTTGAATAATGCTATTGCAATATGGATCATCACGCTGGCGTTTGGCGAACTCAGTGTAGTGATTTGAAGCCTCCGTATCGATAACCGCAAGTGGTGATAATGTGAGGGGTGACGCAGTGCTTTGCCCACCAGACGAGCAATCAGCTGACGTACTCGATGATGACAGTGGAAGGGGGCAATGAGAGAGAGCATCTGCATCTTGGTGTCTTTTGCCAGATTTATAGGGGACGTCAAAATCGTACTCTTGTAGGTGGAGCACCCAACGACCGAGGCGACCAGACAAGTTTTTCAGTGACGATAGCCAGCACAAGGCGTGATGGTCTGTAATAACTGTGAAGTGGCGTCTGTAAAGATACGGTAGAAATTTTTGTACGGCCCAAACGACTGCAAGGCACTCCTGCTCAGTTATGGAGTAGTTCTGTTCAGCAGCCGTAAGAGCACGACTAGCATACGCAATAACTCTTTCCCGTGAAGTGGCATCCCGCTGTAGAAGAACTGCGCCAATACCATGGCCACTCGCGGCGGTGTGGAGACATGTAGGTACGTTCTCGTCGAAATGGCACAGAAGAGGGTCGGATGTTAAAGCATGCTTGAGGGCTTGAAAGGCACGCTCGCAGTCGTCGTTCCAAGCGAAATTTGATGCGGATGTCAGCAGCTTATGCAGTGGCGACGCGATGGCAACAAAATGGCTGATGAAGCGGCGGAAGTAGGATGCCAGGCCCAGAAAACTTCGTAGGTGTTTCTGATTTTCCGGCCGAGGGAAGCATATCACGGCAGCAAGCTTGTCAGGATCCGGGCAAATGCCATCTTTGCTGACAAGGTGGCCCAACACCTTGTTGTTCTTGCTGGCGAAATGGCATTACTTTGTGTTTAGCTGAAGTCCAGCATTAGAAATACACGTCAAAACTTCGTCTAAACGATCAAGGTGCTGACGAAAAGAAGTGGAGAAAATGACGATGTCATCTAGGAGAAAATGACGATGTCATCTAGATAACATAGACATGTTTTCCATTTTAGGCTGCGTAGAACTGTGTCAATCATGCGTTCAAACGTGGCAGGAGCATTACATAAACCGAATAGCATCACGTTGAATTCATAGAGCCCGTCTGGTGTTGCAAAGGCAGTTTTTTTCTTTGTCCGCTTTGTGCATAGGTATTTGCCAATAACCAGACCGTAAATCCAGGCTGGAGAAAAATTCAGCGTCTTGCAGAGAGTCAAGTGCGTCGTCGACTCGTGGGATCGGGTACACGTCTTTTCGCGTGATCTTATTAACTGCTCGATAATCGACGCACAATCGCACCGAACCATCCTTCATTCGGACTAGCACTACAGGTGATGACCACGAGCTGGACGAAGGCCGGATAACATCTTGTTTGAGCATATCAGCAACGTTGTTCTCGATGATTTTCTGCTCTGCGGATGACACTCGATATGGGCGGCGGCGCACAATTGTATTGCCTTCCGTTTCAATTCGATGTACGGCGACGGAAGTGCGATCCAAAAGCTTGAAATTCACATCAAATGAAGCACTGTGTTTTTGAAGGATACCCAAAAGTTCTTGCTTTTGCGCTGACGTGAGATCGGGATTTATTGTGGCTTTTAAAGCAGCCATTGTAGCCTGGTCATCAGTACTCGTAGAGAAAGATGGCGAGTCTCCGTGAAGGGGCACCAGAGAAAGTGGTTCGGTATCTGTGAAGCAAACCACACTGGTGCCCTGAGGCAGGGCAACAGGCAATGAAGTTGGGTTAACTGCCGTAACTAATGCTCTGCCATCACGAAAGCGCACCAGGCTAGGAGCGATGGTAAGTCCACCAGAGATGTAGCGTCCACACGGTGCTGGGAACACATCACCAGTACTGATCTTATCTGATGTCAGGGTCAGAATATGCTCATTACCTGGAAGAATAAAACAGTCATCAGCGGTGACGAAGCGCTGGCTACGAGCATCTTTATCGGACGAAAGCGCAGTATCTGACATGCGAATGACCCTCTGACAGCAAGATATCACGGCTGAAGCTGAGGAGAGAAAGTCCCACCCTAAAATGAGTGCATTAGCACACGAAGACAGAACGAGGAACTGTACATGGTGAAGGATGCCCTCAAGAAAAACTCGTGCTGTGCAAACACCAGAAGGCTGAACAAAAACCGCATTAGCGCAGCGAAGCGGAGGGCCATCATACGGTGTCTTGACTTTGCGTAATGAAGGATGCCCTCAATAAAAACTCGTGCTGTGCAAACACCAGAAGGCTGAACAAAAACCGCATTAGCGCAGCGAAGCGGAGGGCCATCATACGGTGTCTTGACTTTGCGTAAACGGGAACACAAGTCCATACTAATAACTGAGAGCGATGCACCTGTGTCCACCAAGGCTTCAGTCCATATACCCTCAACACACACTGAAAGTACATTGGAAGGGCGTTCCGGAGGAGTTCGATGCAGCCCGCAAAATGCAGCTTTCCCTCCTGAAGCTGCACTCTTTAGTTTTCCGGGCGATGATCAGACGCCGTGGTAGCCGGACGAAGTGGTGACGAGGAACGGCGCATAGGTGACGGGGAGCGACGGTGCGAGGAGCGGAAGGTACTGGCTGCATCAAAGTGCTGCGGAGAGGGTGAGCGGCGTTGGTACAGTTGGTATGGGTGGCGATGTTGTGGAGCAGGGGCAAACTCCTCCCTCCAGAAGTCACCATAGCCACGCCTTTCGTCTTGTTGACGTCGATGACAGAACCGTGGGATGTGGCCACGTATTTCGCAATAATAGCAAATCGGTGGAGTTAAATGCCAGGCATGGAAAGAAGGAGGCGGTGCCTTCGGGGCGAGGGCATTCAGTGAGGGCTGCGTAGTTGACACATACTTCGATGACTGCTGAGAAGGTGACGCTGCAACCACCTGAGCGTATGTCGGCTTTGGAGGGGTATGCGAGCTCGGGACTTGCTCACACGTCATGGATGCCAGTTCCTCCCTGATGATGTTGCGGAGGCTGCCTGCAGAAGGCGTTATGCAAAGCTCATAAGACGACGAGGTTGCCTGGAGTTGCAGCTCCTTGCAGATCATGGACCGTATGAACGCACGGAGCTCATTGTCATGTGTTGGCCTGAGATCTCCTGTGTCAGGTTGTAAATGTATAAGTTGAAGGTCATCGAGTCGCTAACACGTACTGATGATATCCGCGACCGTGGTGGGGTTCTTTGCCGCTAAAGCGTTAAATGCGACGGCGCCTATGCCCTTGAGCAGGTGGCGAACGCGGTCATGTTCCGCCATTGAGCTGTCGACGCGACGGCATAGGGCGAAGACATCTTTAATGTACGAAGTATAAGACTCACCGGAGTGCTGCACACGTTCAGCAAGCTTCCGTTTGGCTATGTCTGCACGGACAGAAGGGTTGGCAAAGATCTGATGGAGCTGCTGCTTAAAGGTAGGCCAGTCCGGGAAATCCACTTGATGGTTGAGAGACCATGTCTTAGCAACCCCCGTCAGAGAGAACGGTACGCGGGACAGCTTCAGAGAGTCATGCCAATAGTTAAGCGCACTCACACGGACGTACTCATCCAACCAGTCTTCAACGTCTTCACCGCGAAGGCCGGCGAACATCGGGGGATCTTTTTGAGGGGCGGTGACAGTCCATGAAGGCATGCCCAGGGGTGTAGGTGGGGTGGATGGAGCCGTGTTGTGCTCGTCTTGAGACATGACCGTGGGCTGACTGCGCAGACGGCGACCCAACCGGAGCTCCAGGGATGGTTAGTAGTCGAAGATAACGAAAAAGCGTTGCAGGGAGAGGACCAGGGGACCGGAAAGCACTCTCCACCACTTGTAAGGCAACGTTTTGGCTGTAAGACACTTCTTTTACTTGCCGAGCCTCCGCCCCACAACACAGGTCAGACTGTTGATGATGAGTATGTACGTATGATAAGATGACGCGCATGAATAATGCTCACAATATTTAATTTCAAATAGAATAAAGTTGAAAGTCTATTAAAACAGTGTGGCCTTTCTAAATAGCTCTGGCATGTTGACGTAGCGAGTCAGGCAGGCCATTAAAACGGTGTTATGGTACGTTCCGCTACTGGTGAGACCTTCTGTCATCTTTTCGGGGGATGGTTACGAATCCGAACCGTAAAAATGTTTCTCTTTCTCTATGTCGCTGCCGCCTTGGTGCGTCTGCAGACATGTGTCATTGGCATTGTGTGTAAGCAGGTGGTTAGAACTTCAGTTTTTGTGTTTTATTTCGTACAACCTGCTGCTTCGTCCAATGCAGTAGGGCTGCTGTGTTTAATGGTACATTCGACTGGTCATTTTCGAGTGCTCCAGAGGCTTTAGAAAATTTACGTATATTATTAACTAAGTATCACTAATAAAAACATTAGGATCAATACATGACAAGGAAGCAGGAAAATGACTTTCATATTTGGATGTTCTCTTAGATAATTAACGCTGTTGAGCTCACTGCTTTTAAACATGGTCGAGCACTCTCAGACAACTATCCTACGTGCCAGGAACGGTAGTGGGCTTGCAATGCAATGGCAGGCTCGAAGTCGCAACAGTACTTCCAGGCGTTTCTGAACACTTTCCTCTCCTGGATTTTCTGGGGAGCTCCAGAATTTTGACGCATCTCTTACATTTGTGCGTGTTCAGACCCCATTCAAACCAATCTGATCCAGGCTTTTTGCAAAACTACCGCATTGTGGAAACCAATTTATGACACCTTGATGTAGTTGTACTACAGAGTTTCAGTGGTACGAAACCGGCTGATATGACTTCGTGAATTTCCCCAGCCAAATTTTTTTTTGGCCCTAGCCAATGGACCGAAAATCGCATGCTCTAAACACCTTTCCGTGTCACGGTGGGTTTTTTGAATTTCGGTTTCAAGCCGACAAACAATAGCCGAGAGCAACATGCTGGAAGCTTCATAAGTACGCATGCAACTAGCACACGTACTGTCAGAGCTGGATGAAAGCACAGTCGTTCTTGGCACGATCTTGTATGTTGAGTATGTAGCTGAGAGAACTCGGGCAAGTGCTCATGCGTGTTACCCAGCCAGAGCAACGTGGCCTTCTGCGAATGTTGCTCCCAAAACCACAGCAGATGCAATCATGGATAGCAACAAACGACTAGGTTTTTAAGGTGCATGCTTGGCCAGCGCGTGCGAACTGAAAACAGAACTGTGGTGTACAGCAGTTGCGCCAAACAGAACTGCTGTCGCTGCGACACGATTATCGAGCTCTGAAAAGACGCGGCAAATGCAGCCATAGATTAGAGGCAATGAAGTCGCAAAGCACATTTTGGCATTCCTGTCAGACCTTCGCTCATGACTGTGGGGGCACAGACTTGGACACCTAGTTTCCAGTTGGCCTCAAGCAAAGGTTTGATGCGCACTTTTGGGGCAGCCGGCATGCATTGTTGGTTCGTTCACGTGAGTCCCAGAAAGAAATAGTACTTGAGTTTTTTTGACGAAAACAGATGTTTTGTGTGTATGCCGTGGTTTGAAAAAAGATTTAGCTGGCTTTTATTGATGTGAAATTGTGGGTGATACGAATATGTTTGCTTTCTTTGAGATTCATATCACGAAGATTCTACTTAGTTTTTGAACACTACACCTTCATTGTTTATCATATGGGGCTATTTGGGAGACTCTTCCCCTTTATTCTTTGGAAATATTTTTCTCTGAAAAAGTAATGAAAGGGGGGGAGAGGCACAAGGGAAGTCAGCCTGCCTACCGCTACCCTCCCCCTTGTTTGGTAAATTTATCTGATTCAGATTCTTTAAACTTAGCAGTTGTGGGAACACGACAGAATTGCCATACTTTGTGCTGTCGAAGAGAGGGAAGTTTGGATTTTGGAAATTGATGTTGGACTGGCCACCATGTGAAATGTTTTGACCTGAACATTTCACATGGTGGCCAGTCCGACATCAAGGTCCACATCTCACATCGCTATGAAAAATGTCACAGCTTTGTCGCAGAGGCGAAGCAATGAACGCAATAGTAACAAATTGGAAGGTCACTCACAGAATGGAAAGCAGATCGAAACGTGCCCCGCGTTTCTCACGCACAAATGATGCACAAAACGTACTCACAGGTACACATGCATGCGAATAAGCGTTTCAATTGTTACTTTGCTGTGTCTGAAAATCGCACGCTTTTCGCAGAGACTGCAATGATTGCAGTGACCTTTGTGCGCCCGGTATTTACAACAGAATCGTTCCAGGTAAAGCCCGAGGCCAGCCAAGATGTTCGATCTTTCCCTCCTCACCGCGAAATAACAGTGCACAAGGGAGTGTTGCTCCCCTCCTCTAAGCGGGGCAAAGTATGCTTGGGAGATTGGAGCGCGCGCCGCCGTGTGGTGTGGCGGCGCACACTCATTGCGTCATCATCTTGTTTTCAGTGCAATAAAAACATACACGAATGTACCCAATTTAAAAACTAGCAGCCTACGTAGCCCTATACTATCAATGTCCCCTGCAATGCTGAAAACACGATAATTACAGCCGAGAAGCCCGTGAGCAGCGGAAGGTGGTAGATATAAATAGCTTGCCATTTGAAGGGTGAAGTACATGTTTCTCGGTGGCTTAGTGGTTAACGCCTCCCACTCACGATTGAGAGGACCCAAGTTCGATTTCGCGCGCTGGAGTCTTTTTCTGGGTTGTTTTTTCTTTCTTGCATTTTTATATACAGTGAACTCCCGTTAAGACGAGCTCGTTTACGACGAATTCTCGCTTATGCCGAACAACGTGAGAACGTTTGTTTGGTTTTTCATAGACCCAATGCAAAAAAAATCCGCTTAAGACGAATAGCCTTGTACCCGCTCTTCTGTTAAGACGAACACTTTCGCGGAGACCGGGAGACCGAGGCGATTCTACAGAGGAATGATGGCAATCTTGGGGGGGCATTCCCACGGCCGGAGGGAAAGAAAATACAAAAGCAGCAACGGCGCGAAGCGAATTCGCGCCACGGCGGAGGGAGGGAGGCAGCGACAAAAGAATGGCCTGCGGCATCACCTGCACTTCGACCCGCAGAGCGAGCGGCAAAGCAAACAAGAAGAAAATGAGAGAGCAAGAGAGTTTTGAGATCGGCTATCGTCCGCGAAGAAGCAAGCTGGGGAAAAAGTGAAAAAACAAAATGACGACCGAGACTCCCTATTCGCGAAGAGAGCAGCTCTCATGACCAATGCCGTTTCTCAGCGGGAACATGTGAGCTCGCGTCGTACAGCCACAGCTCTCTCCACGAGGATGTTCTTTCTCCTCTCCGACCTCGCCGTCGCCATCGCCGAGGAAACGAGTTCTTTCTCTGCGCCAAGCCTGCGATCGCACGTTTTCTATTCCATGCGCTTTGTTTGCTTCGCTTGTCTCGTTGAAAATGGCCAGCAAGCCAAGTGTACAACGAAAGCCAATCGAGCTTTCAAGGAAAGCAGAAATTTTGTCCGAAGTGAGAGCTGGCAAGCTCACGAAGACCGAGATTGCACGCAACTTCGGGATTGCGAAGAGCACACTAACGGGCATCGTGAAGGATAGTGCGCGGGTAACTGCTGCATTGAGCGATGGAGAATGTTCTGCTCGCATGGATCCAACCTGCTCGTAGCGTGAATCTGCCTGTGAATGGCGTAGTTCTGAAGGCGAAAGCGGAGGAAATTGCCCTACGAATGAACATCGAATTTGCCTGCAGCGACGGATGGCTCGATCGCTTCAGAAAAAGACACGGACTTGTGTTCCGATCTATTGCCGGTGAGGCCGCCGCCGTTGACGAAGTGACCTGCAACGATTGGAGGCTGACCAAGCTGAAGGAGATCCTTCAGGATTATGACCCCGGCGACGTCTACAACGTCGACGAGACAGCCCTCTTTTACCAGCTGCTTCCACAGAAGACGCTCGCTTTTGCTGGCGACGACTGCACAGGGGGAAAGCACAGCAAGGTGAGGGTTACCGTACTCATTGGCGCAAACATGTCAGGAAGCGACAAGCTGAAACTGTTGGTCATCGGCAAATCAAGATCGCCGCGCTGCTTCAAGCACGCTAAAACGCTGCCGGTGACCTACACGGCCTACTCAAAATCCTGGATGACTCAGTCAATTTTTGAGGAGTGGCTGTAAGACATGGATTGCCGATTCCAGAAAGAAAAGAGATGTGTCATATTCCTGTTGGACAACTGCCCCGTGGGCACGGGCATGTTGCCGACCTTCAGGCCATTCGCTTGGAGTTTTTGCCCGCTAACACCTCAGCCAAGCTCCAGCCAATGGACCAGGGGGTGATCAGCAGCCTGAAAAGGCACTATCGCCGATCTCTTCTGCAGAGAATGTTACTGTGCATGGAGAGCGACGAACAGTACACAGTGGACCTGCTGACAGCACTTCACCTCCTCACGAATGCCTGGAGCCAGGCGACTGACATGACTATAATAAATTCATTCCGTCATGCTGGTTTTGCGGTGCCCGAGTGCTCGACGCAGGACAGTTGGGAAGACGACGAGGAAGAGGTGAGCCTCGTTGCCTCGCTAGGCAATAAAGGACTCGTCGTGGACATAGGAAGTAATGTCACTGTCGATGAAGATGTGCCAACCTGCAAGGAGGACACATTGGACACATTGATTGATGAAGTTCTAGAGGTTCCTTCGGAGGTGATGTCAGAGGATGACGAAGATGCCAGCATGAGGCCTGTGCCTGTGGCAAATGATGCTGCAGATCTCTACATTAGTTCGTTAAGGGGGGACGTGGCAAGTAAAACTAATTTTTTTATTAATGTACTGTTTGTGATGAAATTTGGTGTGTGTATGTGGATGATTGTGAGGATTCCAAATATGAAAACCGTTTTCAAATACCTCTTGTACTTTTTGAGTTACAAGCATAATTATACTAATTAATGCTCTTCGCACTTAAAGAGATAATTATTGCTAAATGAAATTATTTTTTCATATTATTATGTTCCCAAAGCATCAACTTGTGCAAAGAAGCTATTAGTTGATTTTTCTAGTTCTTGTAACCATAAATAAAATTTCCAAAACATGGATGTTGTTTTGCGCACACATCGCAGTAATTATAAAATGTGTTCTAAAAATTTTAAATGATGAGTAAGAAGAGAGATAAAGCTTTATTGCACTGCTAAAGGCCTCCTGAGCCTAGTGCAAAAAACGGAACGACTCTATCAGTCTTTGTTAAAAAATGACAGATGTTCTAGCGAAGGCACATGGGCGAAAATCAAGAGTTGAGAAAACTGACTTTGAAAGTTCACTCTTGTTTGGAAGTTCACAACATGCCTAAAACACTCAGAATCCTCCTGGGCAGTAATCCTGAGATGCTGTGGCCTTGGCCTCTGTAGAGCGCAACCCAGTTTTGCGCTTCTTTGTCGTGGAACAATGCGTCTTTTGAGCCCTCTTCACCCTTTTGGCATCCTTTTCGGCTGCTCGCCGCAAAGAGCAGTCTCCTGGATTGAAGCCCAGTTGAGCAGTGATCTCTTGCAGCGCACTCTTGCAGCCACCATTGAAACGGCAGACTGCATCTGCAACTGCACTTTCCACACTTCGAAGGGAGGCGAACTGGCTCTTGGACTGGAGTGACCAAATGAGGCTGTTCATACTCTCCACAGCGTTCTGGGTTTTTCCCTGCGCACACCTTTCAAGGAGCTCTTTGTTCGAGAGGCGCTTGTAGATTGGCAGCAGTGCCACTCGCACGTGAGGGGGCAGTTTATGTTTGTGAGGCGGCAGCGGCTCTCCCTTGGCCAATGCCTGATTGTGCGGGCACCAGGAGTCAGTCCCACTTGGGCACAGGTCGTGGTGTGGATCCTGGTCTGTGGATGTTACATAGTAATAAGTGGCCATGATGGCCCTGTCCATGCCAGGAACATCGTTGGGGTGGCTCTTAATGGCCCAGCCATAATAATTCGTCAACTTCTTTATAAGGCCCTGCGTCAGCCGGACTTTGCCACCCATGCTCAGTCCTCGGCCTTTGGATTTGTGCTCATCAAGAAGGTTGCGCAAGGAAGTGCCCATTCTTTTTTTCACATGGTTCACACACTCCTGTTTCTTAATCAACATGTAGCCATACACCTTGTCTTGCGTGAGGGCAAGGTACGTACGGCTGTCACCGTCGCAGAGCACATTGATGTATCGAAGCTTGTACTTGGTAAACGATCTTTCAAACATGATCCTCGCTGCTTCTACTTCCATTTGGCCTGCATTAGCATCGGTGTTCTTTTGGCACTGTGGCTTGTGTTTCTCAAGCCACTCCTCATAGTTGTCGTCACCAGGCTTGGGACCAACAGCACAGCCTTGGCAGTAGTTGGACAGGACACAGTGGTCCAAGACCAAGCCTGTGTACAGCTCGATTACACAGCCCACGCCAATATGACTTCTGTGCCCCCTCGTCATCCACGTGCCGTCGTAAATGACGTCAATGTTGCCTGGCACTCCTCCTAGGTCCTTGTAAATGTCATGCACCTTCTGTGCACTTTCTGCTTCAATGCGGGTGGCAGCTGATGTGGTGGCAGGGTGGCTGTACTTCCTTTGCAGTCTCTGGTAGGACTTGTGGTGCAGTGCTCGATGCAAAATGTCCATCGCAGAAAAAATGTCATTTATGGCAGATTGTTTTCTGCCAACTGACTGCACAGCCCTCAAAGCACGCACGTTTACCTCAAAGGGGTTCGTTTTTTGTTGCCCGGAGCACCTCGGGGACGACCACGCACTGTTCACTATGCCACAATTGTCACAAAAAAGTTCCATCCTCGCCGCGAGTCCAAGGCAGTGCGTAGTCTCGAGGCGTATCGACCCTTCGTCGCACTTGTTGCACTTTACTGACGAAAGCAGACCGTTCAGCATCTTCTTATTTACAATGAAGAATGTGGAGTCCTTACCGCCGTCATTTTCGTCGCAGCCTTCGTTCAGAAGCTCGAGCTTCCGCTTTGAAGCGGATTTCGATGCTACGGCATCCAAAACATCCCGCCTTGTCTGCGCCCGCTGCGCGATTTCTTCACTGCTCGGAATCTGGGCCGAAACTCGCGATAGAATGTTCGACGCGCGCACGCCCGGAGTTGCAACGGCTGCCGACGCGGTGCCACCGCAATCGGGTTCGCGAGAGCGTCCATCACGGTCGACGGCATCCGGCGGTCTGACATACGACGATGTGGCACCTTCCACACTCTCGGCCTCACAACAATCAGCGAAGGGTCTGAGTAGAGGCTCCGTGACGCTTGAAGAGCATGCTCCGTCCGGAACTGCGACTGGGACGGCAGCCGCAGTCGTCTGCCCTTTGTTCCAAGCTTTCCGACGCTTGCCGTACTTGTGGACGCTCCGGAACTTTTTTTGCGACAACATAGCACCGCAGTATGAGCAAGCACTCAGAAGAGACCACCGATGTAAACAAAGCTTGGTAAAAAAAGCACGCGAACTATCACAAAAACAGCCAACTGGCAAAAAACGAAGCGCACGCCGGATGATTCTAGACTCGGCGGCCGCAGATGCGCTCGCGCTTCCAAGGTTGCCAAGGTGCGCGGCGCAGCTTTGACCAGTAAGAGGTCGCGCCTGCTACCACGTGACCCGCGCAGCCAATTGCCGTTCTTCGTTTTCGTTTTTTTACTTGCTCCTCGCGCTTTTATTTTCACTCGGCGAAATACGAGACCGCGACCATCGGGAAGCCGGCTTTCTCCTCTTTCCAAAGCTACCAAAATGGCGGCCCACGGTCAACAACTTGGCGCGTTTGTGCGGCGTGAACAACACCGTTTCAGGGGCTTTTTTTTCGCACTTTTCGGCGACTAGCCTCGGCAAAAACACTATTTGCGGGATTTGTAGCGCACGTTTCGCTGTAATATTTTAGAACAAGGAAGTTGAAGGTCTGAAGATTACGAAAAAAAATAAATCAGAAAATCGCATATTTTGACCAAAATCGGCACTTTACTTGCCGCGCCCCCCCTTAAGGAACTATTTTGAGCAGCATGAAGGAACTGAAGTGTTTTTGAGATCGCTAGGAGATATGGCGTCATTTGTGGCTGCTCGCCGATGTGCACAACAGCGACAGACGTCCATTATGGACTGGATCAAGCCGAGCAAGAGCACTTGAACGCAGTTGCCTATCAGGCTACTCCCTCAAATAAATTAATTTTGTGTATTTTTCCTTCACTGTAAGCGTACTTGATACTTTGTTTTGAACTAAGATATTTGCATGCACCTAGCATACCTGCCAAGTTTTACGATTTTATCGTAAAGTGCCCGATTTTCAGCACATTTTTACGAGTATCGTAATGACAACTATATTTTTATGATTTTTCATGTTTCGGGTCGAAAAGTTCGCAAACTGAACGCGCTGCTTCAGACAGTCAACTGCACCAGCTGAATCTGGCCTTTTTTTTTTTTGCGGGGCTATGCAGGCAACACTGTATTGGCTTATATCCAGAGTCAAAGCCAAAGCCAAAAGGCATTGACTTCGCGGATAGCGCAAATGTGCTCGACTTTCTTTGTTACCATGCGCTGCGGGAGGTGCCTTGCACATGTTTCTGCGTAGCGGTAGCGTATGGTTCAGCCCTAGCAGCTCACGAGATGTCTGAGAAGAAATACTTTCAAGTTTTTATTCCCAGCTATTCGACTGACTTTCCATTTATTAAGAGGTCGCGTAAAGGTGAGCGGTACGCATTTTGTAGTTTGTGCTGCTGTGATGTGAACATTTCGCACGCTGGTCGCCGGGATATTCTGTTACATGTGAATACGAAGAAACACAAAGACTCGGTGAAACTTGTAGACTCTAACGGGAAACTTGGAGGGTACTTCAGCAAAGCGGATCTCGATACTACAACTCGAGCGGAGTGCCTTTTTACTGCGTTCCTGATTGAACACAACGTGCCGTTCACGGCTGCTGATCACGCTGGAGACCTCTTTCGAAAAATGTTTCCGGACTCGAAGGAAGCTAAAAACTACGCCTGCGCCCATACGAAGACTACGGCGATTGTGAAGGAAACGGCCAATAAAGCTATCGACGAAGTGATAAGTCACTTGCAGCACGCTCCGTTCTCAGTCGCCACAGACGGGAGCAATGACGCCGGTAATGATGCAAAACTGTATCCAATCGTGGTGACGTTCTGTGATAGTACTGTTCGCACTGCCTTGCTCGCGATGCCTGCCCTCGAAGGTAACTCCACGGGACGAAACATCGGTGCGCTTGTTGTGGACACGCTAACGAGCAAAAAGATACCGCTCCAGAACTGCATCGGCATGGCGTGTGATAACGCGCCAGTCATGATTGGATTAAAAAACGGAGTGGCTGCTGTGCTGAAAGAAAGCCATGAGAACATTGCCATCATGGGCTGCTGTTGCCATTTGATCAATCTGGCGGCACAGAAAGGCTCAGCATGCCTTCCACTGAATGTGGATGAGGTGCTAGTTGACATTTTCTACTACCTCGAGAAAAGCTCAAAAAGGAAGGACAAGCTGAAAGCTTTTCAGTCTCTCCACGATGTAGAGGCCAAGAAAATTTTAAAGCATGTCAGCACCAGGTGGCTCTCTCTTGGAAGGAGCCTGAAACGGCTTGTGGACCAGTGGCAGCCACTGCTTAGTTTCTTCCATAGTGAAGTAAGGCCCTCCGGGCAGGTTTCCAAGTTTCCCAGCAAGCCATGTAACCTTCGCACTGACCTTCAGAAGCATGCAAAGGAAGCGGAGAGCAGTCATCAGAGCAAAAGACCAAGACTGGACACAAATGTCCCCGTGTCGGATACAGCTCCCAAGCGAACCCAAAACCGTCCAGGAAAGGTCTTAAACAGAGAAGAAAGGCTATTCATGTTTCTTTCATCAGATGCAAATAGAGCATACTGTGACTTCTTGCTGTCTGTAATCCCAGAGTTTGAAAAGGTGAACGTGTTCCTGCAGTCTGGAGCCCCTCAAGTGCACTTGCTGCGTGAAGTGCTTAGTAACTTGCTAAGAGAGATCATGTTGCGTTTTGTAAAACCTTCAGTGATCAAAAAAGCTGATGTGTTGGCTGACGTTGACTACAAATCTTCCGTCAGCCAAAGAGATAATGAAGATATTGTAATTGGTAGTCGGACCACACAGACCTTGGAAGGCCTAAAAAAAGAAGCAAGGGAAGAGTTTTTTACACATATAAGAAGGTTCTTCGTTGCAGCAACGGAGTACATGATCCTGAAATTTCCACTGAAGTGTGAGCTGTTGAAGAGTGCAGAAGTAGCAAGGCTTGCGTCCATTGAACACGCCAGGTTTTCTGATGTCAAGTACTTAATCAACCGCTTCCCAGTGCTGCTACCACTTCAAGAGGGGCGAGATGTGAATTCTGCTCTGGACGACATTCAGGCAGAGTTCACGCGTCTTCAGTTGGAAGAATTACCCGCTGAAGTACCTAAGGAGCAGCAGATTGATGAGCAATGGCGGGCGGTGTCCGGTTTACGAGAAGTGGATGGCAGCTTTAAGTATGCCAGACTTTCAAAATTTATGTTGGGGGTCCTAACACTCCCGCATAGTAATGCGGAATGTGAAAGAGTCTTCAGCAAAGTGAAAAAGGCGCACACCCAGTTCCGTGCCTCCATGTCGAAAAAGACTGTGGAGCAGTTGCTTGTCGCAAGATGTGCCCAGTCACACTCGGGAAAGTGCCACGAACAGGTCTTTGACAAGGACTTTCTGAGGAAGGCCAAGGCTGCTACGGCCTCTATGCTAGCCCACCCCTCCACTTCCGAGACTTGAGAACTTTTTGTGCCTCTTTTGTGAAATGTTTCTTTTGTATTCCATTCATCTAAGCCAGTTCTTAGAAAATAAAGCGCTATTTTAGTATTTTTGTACTTGGTTTTAGTATTTTTTGTCATCTCCTGTAGTACTTTAAGAACTGTGGGGTTGGCACGTCTGACCTAGGTATGTAGCCAATTCTTTTTTCGAGGGTGCTTCTGATAAGACGAATGTCTGATAAGACGAACAATTCTTCATGGTCCCTTCGAGTTCGTCTTAAAGGGAGTTCACTGTATATAGATACGTATTAGTACTTATACAGTGAGTGACACTGACATCGACGCTAGCAGCCAAATCCAGCAGCCGAGAATGTCCATATAATTGCTATCGCAATAAAAGCACCAGGAATATGTTCGAGACAAGCTTGCCAATTTTTCCGCGCGGTCACATCGATTGAGTTGTCGTTCTGATAATCGGCTGCAAAAAACATCATCAAGCTTGTCATTGAAGATAAAAGATGGATTCCTCGATCCAAATGGCAATGGAGAAAGAGAGATGTGCACAAGAGTAGTACCTCTTCTTTTTCCCCCAAATTAAGCTTCCCCTATGTGGGTCCCTCTTTCCTAGTTTGTCATTTTCTTGGCACTTTTCACCGTAGAGCAATAGTTGTTCTGCATCCTCAAATTATTTGTGCCTGCATTTCTACTTGTTTTTAATAGCACACTTCATCATAATGTGTCCATTCAAGTCAAGGTTGTGGCCTTTTCAAGCACACCATCTGCACAGAGATGCCATTCTGACTGAAAAATGGTCATACTATACTTTTTTATTGTCTTTATTGGTAGTCCTAGAGGGAAAGACTTGCCTGATTGGAAAGCGCCTAGCCGATAAGTCACTTTACAAGGCATTAGAGGACAAAACAGAAATTTTTAATACACGTTCTGAACATGCTCACAGATGAAGCTGTCACACTTAGATTCTGTTTGTTGAAGAAGAGTAGAGTGGATGGAAACAATCCCCATGTTAACCTCAATCTCTTTATCCTCACATTGGTGTACAGGCATGTACATATAGTCAAAATAAACTGCACTTTCTCATATTATCTTTGTCTTTTTCTTTTTTAGCTGGATCTCGCCAAATCGTGCTCAGTTGTCTGACTCTGACTGCCTCACCTGGTCGCACCGTGCTTGTTGCTACAAGAACTGAAAAACTTGAACCCAGTGCACCGCAGTTTTACCCCGTCGGGTGCTTTGTGGCAGCCTTCCCTTGCACACACGATTTGGGAAGCAGAGTTGGGAGGGAGTTCAGTCACCACTGAAGAGGTGACGGCCATGTGCGTTCTTTGACCGAGTTATCATGTGTGCAGCACACCCCGAGTTGTTCCGTGTGATTGTCCCTAGATTTTGGCAAAAGAGCACTGAATTGCCAAAGTGTTCTCCCACCTTGGTACCTACTTCACCTTCTTGTCAGCTGACATTCATCAACCTTAATTTCATAGTGTAACACATGTGCACCCATTGCCTACTTGGATCTGCTGCTCCTGTGGCTGTCAATTCCTCTGACTGTGTTTCACTTCTTTCCTATGAGCAACGATGCATTGCCAAAGCTGCTGCATTGTCATGTACATTGTACATGGATGAGCTTCTCTCAGTTGTGAGGTGTTTCAGAGCCAGCTCAAGCAATTTAACCAGCCTGACAAAGTGATGGCAGAGTCACTGCTCCTTTGGCAGCACACTTGGTAGATCATAGCATTGCCATGCTTTGTGTCTCCACCTCATTGTGGAGCACTGACACATTTCATTTGTTTGTGTGCTTTATTTTGACACACCGCCTCGCTGTAAAACAGGAACACATCATAACGTTTTGTGCTGTGTGCCCAAATTTTTGTTGAGAACAAAATTTGGTTGTTATAAATTTCGTACTATGCGCGTTAAGTACAGTTCCCTCAGACTCTCACATTTAAGTTTGGCGAATTCGGGCCCAGGTACGGTGCGGTCAGGTTTAGTGTGCGTCATTGATATTTGCATCTTCTTAGTGATTATCTGGAACTGTGTACAACTCTACACGCATCATTTTTTATGTGTGTCTCATTTTTCCCGAAAAGACCACTTTATTTCCGCATCAAACTGCGCTTTCCTGGACTGTGTGTGGCGAACATTGTGCAGCATTGAATTTCTGCTTCTCGTGCAGATTGTAGCAGTGGCTAATTTTAAGTGCTAGCTTTAATTGCGAAGTTGTCATGCCGTCGCAGCGCTAACCAGACCATCAATTCACGTCTGCGATATACCTTTTTGTTTCACTATGCTATTGCCTTTGCTGAAGTGTCACTCTGCTCTCAGAGAAGCACGAATCACAGCTTTCGTGCAGTGTGGGCTCACTTGTTGGCACCTGTGCACGGTGACTTAGCCATGTCGTGCCGTGTCATGTCAGCTAGCCATATCATACATGTGATTTGTTACACACATGGTCGAGTTGTGGATGGCAATAGTTGTGTTTTCTTTTCTCTCAAATTGTTTGTAGCAATTCGGCCAGTTGTTTATGATGGGGTAATCACTAATGCTTGCTTGGCCTGATGTTCGAAGAAGCAGCAGCACAGGCATATGTTAGGGCAAGCTATGGCACACTGTCATGAAATCTTCGTAGCACAAATTTTTCTTTGAAGTGTGAATTTCGGGAGAAAATAATGCAAATGTGTTGTCAATATGAGCACCTCTGCTGCTCCCATGTGAAATCGTCGTCTGATGATGTTTTATGTCTCGTTTATTACCGGTGCAGATTTTTAAACTGTTAATAATAAAAATGAAAATTTTGTTATTGCCCCGAGTCTTTTGAAGGGTAATGCTGGGAAATCCAGTAACGCTACCTCCAACTCACTTCGTGCTGCTTGCAAAAGAAAAAAAACAAAGTGTTTCACCCTCTGAATCGCCAAAATGTCAGTGTTTGCTTTAGCACGATCTTCACAATGGCTGTCACCTCAGAGCAGTCTTGATCATTATTGCATCTTTACTTATTTACCCCCCCCCCCCCCCCCCTTTTTAAAACCTGTCATACCTAAGGGGCATTTTCTGACAATTTTCTCAATGGCTGCAGTGTAGAACTCTAACCATCTGCCACTGCAATTGAATGTATTACATGTTTGCATTTGCTGTCTTTTCAGAGAAGAGCAGAAAGTGCTTTTGTTCTTACTGCTTTGAAGATTTAGCGGAGTGCTTGCACCAGGAAGTTGTATAGCAGTAGAAGCGCGAATAAGGTAGGTCGTGTGGCCCCTTGCCCGGGTATTGCATTGTCCCCTTGAAGATGGCTGACTTCAGGGGATATTTATAGTACAGGGCTATGTAGGCTGCTAGTTTTTAAATTGGGTACATTCGTGTATGTTTTTATTGCGCTGCGCATGTGCCAGCTAGTGTGCCTCTTGCATGCCGAGTGAACGTGGGGGCAGTTGTCACTTTAGACACCAGTCTGCTTCACTCAAGCTGTGAGCACAGTGAGTAGCCATTGTCTCCATCAGAAAGAGACTTCTGTTTCACTCACGCTTTGTGCTTGTAAGTGTTGGTATCTACTTCAACTATTTTTAGTTGTTGCGAGGTTACTTCACATCATTCCGTTGAGCAACTATTCGAATGCAATCATTCTTGCATAATGTACTTGCTGCATTCACACCTGCATTTATGTTCTTGTGATTTGCGAAGACTAAAAAGTTAAGCAATTATCATCAGGTCTTGAATATTTTTTTATACAGCTTCCACTGAGAACATAGCATATATACATGCCACATTTTTTTTTGTACTGCCTTCTACGAAAATTCAGCGAAGCTTAAATGCTAAGCCGAAATGCAGGTGATATGCGAATGATGCTTTGGTTTTTAGCTTCACAGCCATGTGTTGATGTGTCAATTGATTGTGGCTTTATAGAGTGCGCTTAGTAAACCCATGATAACCAAACACAGAAACATAATTTTTCCTAATTTTGCTTTCTCCAAATTTTAATGAGGCATATTTTCACAATGTAGATGATGCACTCACTGTATTGTTTCTTCATTGTGGAGTTCCGGTAGCACAACCTGGTCATGATGCCAGGTTGTACACGTCGAAACATGGCAGTCCCCGTGCTGTGTGTGCTGATGCTGTTGTTTCCAGATGGTGTTGTTCATACTGTTCTTGATTGTGTCCAATACATTGTGCTTTTGGTTATGCTGGAAGGTGTTTTGATTTTAAGAATATTGTATTTTAACAAATTGAGTTGTGAAACCTTCTATTTTTTACAGTGAATGTGGTATTCTTATAGGTGTTCATGAATAGTGTTTTGGATGGTTGGTTTGTCTTGTTAACATGAGAAACTTGAGTAGGGACTGATTTGAATGCATTCGCTTAAGGCAGAACTTCCAAAGGGCAGCGGTGCAGCTCACAGTTGAATTTTTAGTGTAAAAAAACTGTTGTCACTAGAACTGAGTGTCCTTGCGAAAAAATAACCAGGTCATGCTTACATTAAAAGCTAAACACAGCTCTTCATCTACAGGGGCCAATAGGAGGGAGAACAATTACTGATTGTGTGTTTTTATTTCGCTTATACTATTATATTTAATCAGTTCTGACATGCACACGTGTTTATTTGTGGTACAACAGTGCTTTTTTGTGATGAAGTGCAACCTTACCCATTCTGAGCAGGCCGTGGTATGTTTGGACAGCATACATTATATGAAAACTGGCAAAATAGGCAAACAGGGCTCAAGAATTGCCTTGTCAGGTTCATTTCCTACGCACTGAAGCATTGATTCAAAGTGTACATACTTTTGTTTAAAGCATACATGTGGCATTTGTACATGTTGTTTGGTTTAAGGGTTCTACTGAATATTTTGTGGAGATGTATTCTAATGGCAACATGCAGCATTTAGCAAAGCACATGAGCTGCTTGCGTCTCATCGTCCTGATCTGCAGTGTACAGTCATCTCTATGTGTTGTGATTTGAAACTGGCACGCTGTCTACATGAAGCTTCACTGGTTGGCATGTGAAGTGTGACACTGTACATATTGTAATTCTCTTTAATGACTCACAAGTGCATCCTTCTCAAAGGGACCCAACATCAGTATCACAATTGAAATAGTTTTTATCACTCTTTATGTGCTGCTTTAAAATGAGGTATGTGTTAATGAAAGATAAGACAATATCAGTGAATGCTAGAAAAATTGGAATCCTGTTCTTTCGACAAATGTCAGAGCTAGCTGATAGTGTATTTTGACTTCTAGTATAATTGGAGGCATATAGACATGTGCTTCTAAGAACACTGGCTTGGTGCTCTGCAATTGATAATTTGCACTTGGGCTAAGTTTGGAAAACGACGCACACTGGCAGCAGCAGCCTCATGAACACAGTGCCACACGCTAGTGATTCCACTATGCCATAAGTTCTGGTCACTGTGGTATAATGCTTCGCTCGCTCTGCTGTTACGGCTTACTTGAGTGCTGCAAATGGTTTTGTGGGAATGTCTGTTCATTCCGTCATAAAGAAGCAAATGCCGCGTAGCTACTGCTGACAGCAACCAGACGGTATCTGTTGCTTTTGTGATGGTGTTCACTATCACAAAAATACTGATAGTGCGCTGAGCCTTTGCTGGTGGCACACGGTCGTTTGTCATGGCTGTGTTGAGTGGAATTTAGGTGACCCTTATATCGAGATTGTACTGGTGATAAATATTAGATGTATGCGGACTGTTTCCAGCTTGTCCTCATATGTGTCTCATCTAACTCTGGCCATGCTAGTTTTTAAAAGTGCAACAACATATGATGATGCGACTAATGGAATTTTGTAAGCTATAGCTTTCCATGTGTGGTTGTGTTTTTGGCACTTAGTTATTTATAAATAATTTGTTGAGTTAATAATTACTTACATAATTTGAGAAATCTAGACGTCGAATTCTGCATCCCACTTCAAAGCGGCAGCAGCTCGTGCTTGCATCGCATCTTTCTTTACCTTTTACACCACAAATTCTAAATGTAGAAAAGTGTAATTGGAAAGGGTGTAGATGGCATGTAATCAGACACCTAAATTTGTTAAAATCTGAAGTAATTTCGAAGTAAAGTATATATCATGAAATCTACCAGTATATGTGAAGCTATGATGAACAAAACTTCATTGGTCGCCTCATTATATCTTGCTGTGCTTTTCTTTTTAGCTTGGCTCGAGTTAACTTTGGCACACTGTGTAAAAAAAAGATGGCGCGCACACTTTCATTAAGACGGCCATAGTGGCTCAATATTCAAGCTTGAGTATCTTGTTGGGACCTTTGTTCGCAGACATTGAAATGAGACAACATGCCATGTGTACCAGCACAATCGCAAGGGCTGCAAACGGGCTTTGCTGTCAAAATAATATGTATGTGCCAGTACTCACCGATAAAATCCTTATTTTTTCATCGGAATGTCAACCACAAAGAGGAAGTTGACTTTAGCTGGCATGGTGTGGCGAACATTTGGATTCCCCATGTTAACAAAATATTCAGTGCTTGCACTGAAGTTGGTGCTTGTGACCAGCTTGGATCAGTGAACAGTTTTTGAGGTATTTTTCGTTTCCATAAGTTCATACAAGGCAATTGGAATTGTATTGAACAAAAGTACAAATTCTATAAGAATACTTGCTTAGATATTATTCCATTCACTTCAGCAACAGCAGCGGGGCTCCTTTTGAGAGGGTGCACTAACAGCTACTCTAGTCATGACCGCTTAGTTTGTCATGGCTAAATTGGTGCTGCGCTTTTAGCACTGCACGTAAATGGTTCTTTGGCCGTGCAATGCAGGGTGTATTGATGGGCTGCATTTATTCATACCAGCTATTATTCAGTGCCGTGTATGTATTTTGTCTCCAAAGAATGTACTGAATGTTATATAGCATGTCTTCGCATTAGTTCCCGATTGTAGTGGGCTTCCTTTCTTTTAAATGCAGGAACTCATTTGATTGTAAAGACAGCTCATTCTACAGCAATACCTTGTCCTGTTTGGCAGGCCGGGGAAGAGGAAAATGTGTATGGAAAACAAGTCCTATTATCCAGAAAAACATGCTCGTGTGTAGTGTACCCTATGATATCTTTGTTGTTTCTTGTAGTAGTTGTTTCTCTGCAAGAGTTCAAGTTTGTAAGAAGTGTTGCTGCATTGACACCAAAGCTTATTTTCTGTGCGTTATCTTTATGGTAGTTTAGTCTGCCAATATGGCATTTCTGTGAGACATTTCCACTCAACCTTAGTGAGGCAAGTTCATTGAAACATAATTCCTCTCGTGAGTCGCCTTGAGCATTAACTTGCTTCTGTTCTCATTTTGTGTGTGCCATTTAAACTTCACAACCTGCCTTTCTTTTTCATTCTTTTTCTTTTGTTACATTTGATTCATCAATCGCCGTGTCATTGGGTTGTTTTTGTACAGAAGTTGATATGCTTTGTGTAATGCGTGTGCTGTTGTTTGTCTCGTGAAATACGGGGTGGTCATAAATATATCAAAGTGAAAAAATAAACTGTGTAATGCTTATTGTTTATAATGTAAACGAAAACACACGCCACCTGGAATCAGGTAATTACAAAGAATTTCGAATACCCACACCGGGCAATGAAGAAAATCAACAGTGAACGTCGAGTGTGCAAGCAAGGACATCTGAGAGCCCTCTTGTGCCTTGGAATTGTGGCTGACTGACTGTGATGCATGCAAGAAAAGTTGCACTTAGAGAAAAATTTTTGGAATAATATTGTCATGCGTTCGGTATTTGAACGAAGCAGCACCTCGACCAGATGTCATGGGGTCGTGACATAAACGAAGGGAGGGCACTTGATATTCAGACGAAAACTGTTTATTCGGCCGAACTTGTGGCCCTTAACCTGAAGGCTAGATCAATGTTACTAGAACAACGTTGAGTCAGATTATAGCGATGCCCACTGGCACTGCTAGCGGCGAACAGAATGTTGGTCCTCGATCAACTGCCAAACGGTGAAGCGCGTCGGCATTTATTCACGTGGCATCGAACATTCTAGCGTTATCGCTAGCGGCTGCGTAGGTTCCAGAATAATCTGTAATGTCCGCGAAGTGGGTGTAATCTTAACAAAAGGATCTACTATAATCGTGAACATTCTAGAACCATCAGGTGCAGTTTGCACTTAGCATTTCAGATGGGCTTCATGGTTGAAAACCGAATGAAACATAAGTGTAAACAAAAAACACGCATGGTGTAGTGACGTGCCCGGGTAGCGCGGACGCCGCTAGCCGAGCCAAAAGTGGGCGTGAAGCGCGTGAAGAATGACCCGACAACGCGTAGTTCACAAACAGCAAAAAGCCCCGTTTAATGCCCGCCGATGCCTTTTATACAGAGTGGGGGCGCCACCTCCCAGTTACTAGAAGCAACAGGTGGCGTCCTCTACATCCCTCCTTCCGGAGCTCTCAAACACAAGTGTTCCAAAAAAGCACCACCAAGAAACAGTCCTTGCAGCAGTCTCACAAATTCAGTCTCTGAGGTGGCACCACGCGCCAGCCGTATCGCGTGTAACGGTGACCTGGCGATCCCGCAGCAGGTGCAGGAGCTGGAGTGTTCGATGCATTACCGGTTGCTGCCCGCTGTGGTCCAGGAGACGGCGCCAATGTCGGAGCCGCAGGGTTGGGGATTCCCGTCTCATCTGAGGGGGCGGACTGAGGATTGCTGCAGGGGACAAGGTGTCTGCGGTTTCTCACTAGTATGCCACTGGGCGTCTGGACGATGTACGAGCGGGGTCTCTGAGCCGGGCTTAGGACTGTCGCCCGTGCCCGCGTGTCACGCACCCAGACTTCCTCCCCATCGTCGAGAGCACGAAGGTCATGCGCTGCGTGTCGGTTATTGTAGTCTCTCTGTTGTCTAAGTCTCTGGGCGGCATTTCTGTCATTGAATTCCTTCACCTGGGGCCAATCTGGAACAAGGCTGTGAGCCGTGGCTGGCACACGAGTTCGCAGAGAGCGTCCCATGAGCAGTTGGGCTGGGCTGTAGCCAGACACACCGGGAGTGTTACGGTATGCTAGCAGAGCCAGAAACGGGTCTGTGGCCTTCAGAAACAACTCCTTGATCCTGCGAACCATGCGCTCTGCTTCGCCGTTCGACTGCGGGTAGCGTGGACTGCTCGTGACATACGTGAAACCGTATGTCTTCCCAAAGTCTCAAAAGCTTTGCAGGAAAACTGTGGCCCATTGTCGCTGACAACAGTCACCGGGATGCCGTGTTGGGCAAATGTGCTCTTGATCGCAGAAATAACGGCTCCCGCAGAAGTGGACCGGAGTGTGAGGACCTCAGGGTACCGAGAACGGTAGTCGACAACCACCAGGAACTCTTGATTAGCAAAATGGAACAAGTCAATGGCCACCCTTTCCCACGGAGCCGATGGTGTCTCGGTCGCAATCATGGGCTCACAGCATTGAACGCGTATAGAAGCACATGCTGGGCAGTTCTCTATGGCTGCTTTAACCTGGCTGTTGAGACCGGGCCACCACACAGAGCCTCGGGCCACCGTCAAGCACCGATTGACGCCTTGATGACCATCGTGCAGCAGGTTCACGATGTCTCTGTGTAGTGCTGCTGGCACAACTAGGCGTCCGCCCATGAACAGCATGTTCTCGCATACAGTGAAGTCTCCCCGGTGGTCCCAGTAACGCGTCATGTTGAGCAGCAGACGGTCTCGTCGAGGCCACCCTTTCATGCAGTATGCTTTCAGCATTGAGCACTCGCCGTCTGAAGTTAGGTGAGACCTGAAGTCTTCAAGACGTACGGCCAGGGTGGAAGGAAGGGCTGCCACGACCAGAGACACAAAAATTTCTGTGCTGTCCTCTTCGGACGTGGAAGAGCCTTCAGGATCCCTAGAGAGGGTGTCTGCCGTGGCCAGGTACTTTCCTGGAACATACTTGACTGTGAACTGATATCGGATGAGCCTTATGCGAAATCTTTGGATGCGAGGGGGCATGAGGTCCAGATAGGCGGAACCAAGCAACCTGACGAGCGGCTGATGGTCGGTTTCAACGACAAAGCTGAGTCCACGCAGGAATTCCTCAAACCTCTCGATAGCCCAAGAGACACCAAGCGCTTCTTTCTCAATCTGACTGTACTGCTGCTCAGCGGTAGTCAGTGCTCCTGACGCGAACACGACAGCCCGTCGCTCTCCCGTCTGTTGCTCCTGCAAGAGAACCGCGCCTAGCCCAAATGGACTGGCATCTGCCGACACAAGAGTGGGTAGCCCTGGAGTGTAGCTGGCCATACAAGCATTAGATGCCACCATTCCCTTCAATGTCTCGAAAGAGGTTGCTTGCGCATGGTCCCAGGTCCAGACCGCGTTCTTGTTCAACAGGAGCCGTATCTGTGTAGTGACGGCAGACAGGTTCGGTAAAAATCTTCCAATGTGGTTCAGCATGCCCAGGAAACGACGGACGCCATGGGTATCTGTCGGCGGCTTCATGTTCACAATAGCAGATATCTTGTCAGGGTCAGCCGAGATGCCACTGGCACTCACCACTACACCAAGGAACTTGACGGAAGATACCCCGAAGGAGCATTTCGAGGCATTCAACGTAATGCCTGCTTGTTCTAACTTGCGAAGGACTGCTTGGAGTCTGCTGTCGTGCTCGGAACGGCTCCTGCCGAATACTAGAATGTCATCTACCACGTTCACGCACCCTTCCAGGCCCTCTAGAATCCGAGACATTCGGCGCTGAAATACTTCGGGAGCGGACGTGATGCCGAAGGGCGGGCGGCGGTAGCAGTAGCGTCCAAACGGTGTTATGAAGGTAGTCAGCTCCTGACAGCTTTCCAATAGCCTTACTTGATGAAACCCCGATTTCGCATCAAGTTTCGAGAAGACCGCAGCATTGCCAAGACGGCCAAATACCTGGTCCACTGTGGGCATAAGGTGTCTCTCCTGAAGAACTACTTGGTTCAACTTCGTGTGGTCAACACAAATTCTGTATTCGCCATCGGCTTTGGGTACCAGCACAATACCAGGACACCACGGGGTTGGCACTGTGACTCGCCGGATGACCCCGTCCCTTTCGATGGCATCTAAGTCCTTCTTGACTACGCCTTCGAGGGGAATAGGGATGCGCCTAGGAACGCTGAGAGAAAATGGAATCGCTCCCGGCTTGATACGAATGTGGTATTCTTCAGGCATCTCGCCAAGGCCTGAGAACAGCGAAGCTGCGGCCTTGTCTGATGTTGGGGGCCTATTCGGAGCTTCCGCATCTTTCACGGTGTCAACAAACTGGAAGACTCCCAGGTCCACTGCCGCCGAGTACCCCAGCAGAGGAGAGTCGATTTCTGCTACAACGTACAACGTTTTGCATACCGACCGGCCTCGCCACGACAGGGTAGCAGGAAACGTCCCAAGCAACCTTAGGGGGCAGCGGCCCGGCCCCATCAACCGTTCATTATCGGGTTTGTCAAGGTCTACTAGGCACCCGGCGAAGCTCGGAGGTACGACCGAAACGTCCGCCCCAGTATCCACTTTGAATTGAAGGGGGCGTCCGTTGACATGAACAACAAAGTGCCGGCCTTCTGTTTGCGAGGCATCCACGGCGCAGAGCTGGATTTGGCTTAAATGCCTAGTATTATTCGAGCGGCAAACCGCCGCGAAGTGTCCCTTCTTGCGACATTGGTTGCATGTGGCCCACCGTGCTGGGCACTCAGATCGCAGATAAGGGGCGTGGCCGCAAAAATCGCATGCCGACTTCGGGCCGGCGCGGTACTCGGGAGGCCGACAGACGTTACTTTTACTTCGGGCAGCTTCGCATGCTGGGGCGTCGGCCATTCGGTACTGGTTGTTCGCAACGGCGTCGACGTTCAGTGGGTCTGGTTTAAGGCCTGTCCCCTGACGCCGCAATTTCTCATTTTCAGCGTCTTCGTACTGATGCGCTTGGATGAGCGCCTCGTTCAGTGTAAGCTTTGGATTGTGGCAGAGCTGGTCAAGCGAGAGTCAAGCAAACCTACGATAAATCTGTCCCGAACCAGCCGGTCGTCGATTTCCCGAGAGGCGTAGTTGCACTTCTTCACGAGATTTCGGAGCGCCGTGAAAAACGCGTCGACTGACTCGCCTACCGCTTGCGTGCGCTTGTGGAACCTGCTCGACTCGTATACCTCGTTGACGGGGTGGACAAAATATCCCGAAAGACTTGTTGTCCTGCCGGAGTATGAACGATAGCCCTCGGCGTCTGACATGAGAGACGAAAGCACCTCGCGATCTTGGGGACCCATACAGTATAGAGGAGCGTGCGTACCTTGGTTTCTTCGGGGGCGGAGTAGAGTCCTGAGGCGAAGGAGTAATCCTCGAATTGTTGAAGCCACGCCGTCCATTGGGCTGGGTTGTCAAAAGTGAACTGCGGCGGA
Organism: Rhipicephalus microplus; assembly: GCF_043290135.1. Classification (NCBI taxonomy): domain Eukaryota; kingdom Metazoa; phylum Arthropoda; class Arachnida; order Ixodida; family Ixodidae; genus Rhipicephalus; species Rhipicephalus microplus. The sequence goes on along the minus strand of NC_134700.1, from coordinate 80,683,428 downwards.
GTTCGCAATGTGAAGCTGGCGGTCACGACAGAGGCGGCGGCTGGGTTATTCTGCATGTTGCGCGGTTGTCGCAGAATCCCACTTCTGACACCATGTAGTGACGTGCCCGGGTAGCGCGGACGCCGCTAGCCGAGCCAAAAGTGGGCGTGAAGCCCGCGAAAAATGACCCGACAACGTGTAGTTCACAAACAGCAAAAAGCCCCGTTTAAAGCCCACTGATGCCTTTTATACAGAGTGGGGGCGCAACCTCCCAGTTACTAGAAGCAACAGGTGGCGTCCTCTACACATGGCAATATGAGTCATGCACGTACTGCCTCCAAATATATAGAATCAGACAAAATATGGAATTAAATAATTTTGGTAATAGTAAAGTGAACAGTTTTAAGCATAGCAAAAGCATAATAGCGATTGTCTTTATGAAGAAGCTTCCATAGCGACCCTCCCCACTACAGCCTTTATCTACAGCATAACAGTCTGCCATATACTGAGTTATTGATTTTACTTTTTTAATGTTTTAATAAATATCTTCACTCCTGGAATGTCAAACTCACCTGTTAATTCATGTGTAATTACAATAGATACTTCATGGACCAACTTATCTACAGTATATGGATTTTGTTCGTGTAGATTGGGCATGACAGTGCCGGGACTATTGCTCTACATGTGCTCAGTCATGTATGAGCCGGGGTAGAGGATGGGGGCCAGAAAAGCCGCCTCATTGTATTTCACTGAACCATACGCAACTCATAAACAGCAACTGAACCTGAGAATAACATGGTCAAAATGTTTAGCAATCCTTTGAGAATAATTATGACTGAATGCCGTCGTATATTTACCGTAATTGAAAGATTCGAGATCAAGATGCACTCAGCTGCAAGCTGGTGTGCTGCTAGTGGAGTAACACGAATATATATATGGTCTATCTTCGCAGCCTTCAACCTACTGCCAAATCAAGCTGTCCCCGACACTCTTCGACAGATTTATGTCAGGCACCCTGCATTTTGGGAGGTGAAGCTTGTATCTAATATATGTAGCTTGTATCTAACCTTCCTCTTCTTCCGGCATGTGAGGGTTGTCTCATCGAAAAAGACCCTTCATGTCCTCAACATACATTGCTACACCTTCGTTTGGCATTTGCATACGGCTCTGGAGTTTATGCTCAGTTTGCTCGTTGTGATATGGACTAGCATACATTTTGAGAAACCGGTGTTTGAAGTCTTCCCATGACGTGAACACACCTGCCCAGTTTTCGTACCAAACACGTGCCCCGTCATTCAAACTGAAGTATACATGTACGAGTTGGTCTGCGTCATCCCACATGTTATGAGCGGCAACGAAGTCATAGTAGACTAGCCAATCCTCATAGGCAGCACCATGAAAGGGATTCAGCGTTCACGGTTTGAGCAGCGTATAGTGCATGGGCGTTGCGCCTTCCATACCGGCTGGGTTGAAACCGCTTGGGACGGCGCCTTGGATAGTTGGAGCCGTCATCTTCTCTGGGAAAAGTACGAACTCGGGGTCCAGTCCACGGATCCCTCAGCTGGCACGGTGAACAGGCGTAATCATTGATATGGGGCTGAAGCTTCTTGTACTGGGAGGGGTTCGGTGCATAAGGTACACAGCACTTCCACCAGTTCTGACGTGCTAGGCGCTAGAAAAAAATTGGTAGACTCCATGTACGGTGCGAATCGATGATATGCGAAACACAATTGAAGAAGATTGAAGTGTCACATCAAAATCAGCGCAAGGTCATGAGGCCGACGTAAATCATGACGTGCATGACCTCCATGTTTTGACTATCATGTTTGCGCCTGGCATTCGTGCTCGTTGTCCATTCACGTCACTTAATACTAAATTTGGTTGTGAAGCTAGCAAAACGGCCGCGAGCGCGTATGAGCGTACCATGTAGTCATGTTTTACGGGACACGCATGTAATGGCTATCATGTTTGGACAAGTAATTTATCTTCGTCTATTCACGTCACGTAATACCGAATTTGGTATATGGGAAGCTAGCGAAATGGCCTTGAGCGCATCATCAGTGTAGTATGTAGTCATGTTCTTACATGACATGCCTATCATGATTATCATGTTTGCCCTAGTCGTATACCTTCATCCACTCGGGTCACTTAACGCCAAATTTGGTATATGTGAAGCTAGCAAAAAGACCGTGAGCGCACGATGACCGTAGCGTGTAGTCATATTTGACATGACATTCACGTCATGATTGCCATGTTTGGACGCGTCATTTATCTTTGTCGTCCATTCGCACGCCGTAATACCAATTTCGGTACACGTGAAGCCAGCGAAACGGCGAGCACATCATGAGCCTGGCATGTAGTCATGTTTCTTCATGACAGGCATGCCACGATTATGACGTTTGCACCAGTCATATACGTTCGTCTGCCATTGACGTCCCGTAACACCAAATTCGGTATATGTGATGCTAGCGAAATGGCCGCTAGCGAATTATGAGCGTACCATGTAGCCATGTTTTGCATGACAGGTATGTCATGATTATCATGATTCACCAGACATATGCCTTCGTCATTCATTCACATCATCACGTAATCCCAAACTTCGTATATATGAAGCTAGCGACGCGACAGCATCATGAGCGTGGCATGTTGTCATGTTCCTACGTGACACGCATATTGTGATTATCACATTTGCACAAGTCATATACCTTCGTCATTCATTCACGTCACGTAATACCAAATTTGGTATATGTGAAGCTAGCGAAACATCCGCGAGCACATCATGAGCATGGCATGTAGTCATGTTCTTACATAACACGCATGTGATTATTATCATCTTTGCACCAATCATATACGGTTATACCTGTGTCATTCATTCACGCCAAGTAATACCAAATTTGGTATATATTGTTACGTGAAGGCACACGGGAATCTAGGTGATGAAGATATATCTACACAGCACCAACGCGCAAGCCAAGATGGAGAACAAGATCTGTGCCCTACACCAAAATGACGTTTTCTTCGGCGCCTATCTAACCGCTTTAGTGGGACGTTGTCCCATAACATAACCCCGGGTGATGAAGCACCTTCTCAGTGCTTTCTATAATGTTGCCGAGTGGTAAAGCTTAAGGCGAGATACATGAACAATGTCTGTAGACAGCGAAGGGGAGGAGGAGGAAGACTCGAGTGGGGCTGTCTCGTAGATCACATCTGTCACCTGGCGCAATACGCGGTAGGGTCACGAGTTGCGGGAGAGCAGTGTTTCAGAAAGTCCAACGCGCCTAGTCGGAGTCCACAATAGCACAAGAGAGCCAGGAGTAAAGGAATCTTGGTGATGATGGGAGTTGTAACGCAGCCGCTGCTGATCTTGCGATGCTCAAAGGCGCTGACGGGCCACTTCTCGTGCTTTGCGAGCTCTGGTGATAGCATCGCGGGCGTATTCGGTTGTCGAGTCGACGGGTGTCTGAAAGATGGTGTCAAACGGTAAAGTTGGATCACGGCCAAACACGAGATAGAAAGGTGAAAAACCAGCAGCATCATGGCGTTAGGAATTGCAGGCGAACGTAACGAAGGGCAATGCAACGTCCCAGTCCTGGTGGTCGGACGATAAGTACATGGTGAGCATATCGGTCAAAGTCCCGTTGAATCGCTCAGTCAGTCCGTTAGTTTGCGGGTGGTAAGCTGTCGTAAATTATGTTTTGTCACGCAGGAGCGAAGCAGGTCGTCGGTAACTCGGGAAAGGAAATAGCGCCCACGATCTGTGAGGAATTGGCGTGCTGAGCCATGATGAAGTATGACGTCGTGCAGGAGAAAATCGGCAACGTCCGTGGCACAGCTGGTTGGCAGAGCCCGTGCAATGGCGTACCGGGTTGTGTGATCCGTCGCCACAGCTATCCACTTATTCCCAGAAGTGGACGCAGGGAAAGGGCCTAGGAGCTCAAGACCAAGTTGAAAGAAGGGATCAAAAGGAACGTCAAGTAGTTTAAGGAACCCGGCAAGACTCATGGAAGGTTTTTTTTTCGGCGTAAACTGGTCGCGTGAGGCGACGTGGCTGCGCACCGAGTGATAAAGACTGGGCCAGTAAAATCGACGCTGTACACGGTCATACGTGCGAGACAGTCCGAGGTGACCGGCAGTGGGAGCGTCGTGGAATTGGCCGATCACGCTCGCACGTAAGTGGGAAGGTACCACAAGAAGCAAATTGTGTCCACCAGTGCGGACGTTGTAACGGTACAATGTGCATCCTTGAGCACGAACAATCGAGTAGACAGATCGGGTGCCGCAGAATGAAGATTCCCGATGATGTTACGTAGGACAGGATCTCGGCGCTGTTCCTCAAGGATGCTGCTTAAAGCGGAGAGAGACAGCACACATGGCGCTTCATCGAACGCCTCAGGTGGGTCCACTGGATTCTGAGATAAACAGCCAGTGCCACGGTGTAAACGGCCAGACTTGTGGGGCACCGAGTAGGTGTAGTCTTGGAGTCGTAGTGCCCATCGACCAAGGTGCCCAGTGGGGTCCTTCAAGGATGCGAGCCAGCAAAGTGCGTGGTGATCGGTTGGAACGGTGAAATGTCGACCATTTAAATAGGGCCAAAATTTCGCTACTGCCCAAACGAGAGCAAGGCATTTTCGGGGATTGAGTAGTTCTTTTCGTCTGCGAGAGGAAACGGCTGGCATAGGCGTTAACGTGGGCGCAGCCGCTTTGATGCTGGACCAAAACAGCACCAATTACGTGTGGACTTTTTGTAGGGGCGGCATCGTCAAAATGGGCCACAACAGGTGGTTCTGTTAGCAATATAATAAGTGTAGAGAACGCCGTAGCCTGCGCAGCACCCTATCTGAATGAGACATCTTTTCTCAGTAAGTTTCTGAGAGGACGGGCTACTTCCGCAAAGTTGTTCACAAAACGTCGAAAGTACGGGCACAGACCGAGAAAGCTGCGGCTTCCTTAGCACAGGTGGGAATGGGGATGTTCCGCACGGCTCGCACTTAATCGGGATCAGGGCCTACACCAGAGGAGTCGACAAGGTGGCCCAACAAGGTTAGTTGCTGGCGTCCGAAGTGGCACTTTGACGAGTTCAGTTGGAGACCGGCATTGCGAAAAACAGCCAGTATTGTGGATAGGCGGTTGAGGTGGGTCTCAAAGGTCGGAGAAAAGACGATAATGTCGTCAAGGTAACATAGACAAATTGACCATTTGAACCCACGCATAAGAGAGTCTATCATCCGCTTGAGGGTGGCCGGAGCGTTGCATAGCCCGAAAGGCATGACCTTGAACTGGTGATTAAAGACCATCGGGCGTGACAAAAGCGGTCTTTTCGCGGTAGATGTCGTCCACAGCAATTTTCCAGTACCCTGATCTTAGATCAATAGAAGAAAATGCTTAGCGCCGTGAAGACAATCCAGGGCGTCGTTTATGCGCAGTAGCGGGTAGACGTCTTTTTTAGTGATCTTGTTCAGATGTCGGTAGCCAACAAAGACTCACCAGGTGTTGTCCTTCTTTTGACAAGAACTACAGGGGAAGCCCATGGACTACATGATGGCTCAATTATGTCTCTGGCGAGCATTTTGTCGACTTCTGCTTGAATTATGTGACGACAGGAGATACGCGGTATGGCCGTCGATGGACAGGGGAGGCATCGCCGGTGCCAATGCGGTGCTTTACCGCAGTGGTTTGACCTAGCGGACGATCACAAAAGTCAAATACGTCCTAGTATGACTCAAGGACGTGAAGGAGTGCTTCAGCTTGATGCGGCAAACGGTCTGACGTGATCATTTTTCTAACGTCAGCAGATGGGCTTGCTTGCGAAGATCGAGCATGCGTATAGATGCAGTGTCCAGCATCGTTTGAGGACATAGCTGAGATGAGGCATTCGTCAGAGGGAGTCAGCTTGGCGAGGGCAAATCCACGCGGGAGCACTTGTGGACACAGAGCAGCGTTGAGCACGGGAATGCAGGCGTGGTTTGCACGTAACTGAATAACAGTGTGTGGTAAGGTAACACTGAGAGTCAAAAGAATGGATGTGAGGGGTGCCAGCACATAGTTGCGATCGCATACAGGTGGTTAGGGCATTACGGTGACGCAGGTCACAGTTTGCGGTGACAAACAGACATGTTCAGCAGAGCACATACGGGCTTGGGGGGGGGGGGGGGGGGACTGGGTGGATCAATCGGACGCGGTAGTCACGTTGCACAGTACCAGCTGAACAGTCGATGAGAGCGGAATGAGTGGACAAAAAGTCAATACCGAGGATCACATCATTAGTGCAGTGAGAGAGAATAGTGAAGAGAAGTGAAGTTTGACGGCCGGTGATAGTAACGCGTGCAGTACAGACACCAATAACAGAAGCCGTACCACCATCAGCAACACGAACACTGCGTGAAGGGGCTGAAGTAAGGACTTTCTTTAAGCGGTCACGAATGTGCAGGCCCATCACAGAAATATGGGCGCCAGTGTCTAACAAGGCTTTAACAGATAAACCGTCTACTTCAACGTCGATCAAGTTCTGATTAGTCGGCAGCATCAACAGAGGAATTGGAGAGCAAGTCGTATCAGCAGCGTCACCTCCATAAGCTGCAGCTGTTAGTTTTCCGAAGAAAAACGGCGGGCGGAGGATGGTGGCGGCTGAGGTAGGGAAAATCTACGTCGAGGTGAAGGTGAGCGACTGTATTGGGTCGTAGTGGTCGGGTCGTAATTAGCTGAGCCATCACGCCGTGGTAGTTACTGGCCATAGAGATAGGCTGGTGAGTGGAGGTTGGGGAACCTTGAGTTTGCTTGATACAAAGAGGTCCACGTGCTTTGGCAATGACGGGAAATGTGTCCCACTCGTTCACATCGAAAGCAAACCGGCCTGTCGTCAGGCGTCCTCCACGCATTTGGGTCACGCCTACGTGGCGCCGGGCGGTGATAATGTTGTGGGTGGCTGGAGGTAGATGAACTGACAGCGTCGGGACGGTGCACAAAACAGACTGCGTGAACACCCGCGTTGGCTAGTTCTTGGCGAAAAACGGTTTGTATTAGCGATATGGTTGACTGAGGATCACTCGGTGCTAGTGCTCTCAAAGGTGCGGGTGATATGGCCTCGATTGCGCGGCGTACGATTCTCGTGATCTCACTTGAGTGTGAATTGGGCTGGGTCGCTATACGGAGATCCTCGCAAGTTGACGTCGCAGCAGTGTTGGGAAGGCACGTAAAGTGGTGGGCAATGCGACGGTTTTTAGCCTGTTGAAAGCGTTGGTACTTGAAGATAACATTTTGCACAGTGGAACAGCCTTTGCACACAAGGAGGTTAAATGCATCGTCTGCGATGCCCTTGAGCACGCGCGCTACCTTGTCAGCTTCAGCCATGGTTCGGTCGACTTTACGGCAAAGGGTCAGCACATCTTGTATATACGCCAGGAAAGACTCTGTAGACGTCTGAACACGTGTGCCAAGTTCTTTCCTAGCGGCCTGCTTGCAGCCGGCAGATTGACCAAACAACTCGCGTAACTTGGTCTTGCATACGTCCCAGCTCGTGATCGCGTCCACATTGTTATTAAACCATGCCTTGGCCGTTCCTCGCAAATAAAAAATGATGTTTTCCAGCATCAAGGTTGGGTCCCACCTGTTATTTTTGCTAACGAGATCGTATAGTTTAAGCCACTCATCCACGTCCTCGCCGTCCGTTCCCGAAAAGTTGCCGAGATCTGGTGGAGTGGCCGGTGGAGTGGCTACGAGAAAAACAGGGGAGGTCGGCGCCGTTGATGCATTGGGCGTGGCAGTTGACGAAGCGTCGCTGCCGGTGGACATGTTGGAAGCAGCCACCATAGCATCTGAGTTACTGCAACCTGATTTGGGGTAATGAAACAAAGCAATCTATTAATGATCTTATTATCTTACAAAAAAGTCGCTACGATCTGTTGCTAACTTCCCTTTTATTGCCCATACTTCACAATTGTTTGCTAAATACAAAATAATCAAATTAAACCTGCTCTACGAATATTCTTTAGCAATCTCTTTTAGATCTTATACCATAAAAGGTCGCGGCTATACACGTAGTTTAGCTAACTTGCAATTAAATCCTTCAACGCGCCTAAACCGACACCCTGAATATTGGCATGTGCCGAGACCGCGCACAAATTATGGCTTTCAGACACTGAGTTATTGCTTGCCGAATATACTAAATAAATAGGAAATTATTATCAAAATGTTCGTATGCTCTTTACTATTTTTATCTTCACTATGCTTTATTAATTTGTGTGTAGTACTATTTTCTGTTTGATTACTTTCTTTCTATGTATAGCATGTGCGTTTTAGGTTAGTATAGTTTGTTTAAATTTTTTGTTCTGATGCAAAGCATATGCATCGCTGGTTTAAACTGTCCCGTGTTTAAATTTGATTTTGCCGTTTTTGTTGCCACAGTTGCCATGGGGATATCGGGTTTTGTCAAGCTGTTTGATACAGCTTTTTTTTCTCTGTCCCAACCACTTACTGTACAGCTGTACGTGATGAATAAACTAAACTCAAACTCAAACTAACTTTTAAACGAAAGATAGTGACTAGTCCGCTAATCTTATTGAACTGATATAACAATTGTGTGTTACCAACAGCGCTTCCTCATGTGCTACAGAATTTAACTCGCCGGTATTCCATGCTTGTGTTTCTTCGTGCCATTCAGGCAGAGAAATGAAGAAACGTTCTAATCAAATTTTCAGTGCATCTCGTACGGGGCAATCAGTGCACCAAACAAGCGCCGGTGACAATTTTTTACTGCTGTGGGCAGTTGCTGAATAAAGCTACATACTTTTTGTCTCTGGGTGAAACAAGGCCTGCCTATCGCTTGATATCTTTCCTGACTCGCAACGTTAGCCCACTGAGGTAATTTTTGTGACCCTTCAATTCTTAGCGCCGTCAAACTTTCTTTTTTTTATCGCTGCGTCATAAAAGGACTGGATATGCACGGGGAGTACTTCATTCCAGTAGTGCCTCTTAATTGAAGGGCCATGCCGAAAGTGCCGGAAGATGAAAGATGACGCACCGCAGGTTTGTGCCTGCGAGAACATTCTCCACGTGCTATATCTGCAATGAGAAACCTCTCTCTTGCAACTGTGAACCAGGTCATTCAAGCGTACAGAAATGAAGGACGCATTGGAGACGCCCCTCGGCAGCCTCGCTGCCGGGGGATTACAATAGAGAAAGATCTGCATATTGTGGCAGCTGTAGCGGAACAGCCTAAAAGTACAGTCCGAGAAGTACAGGCCGAGCACGCACTCAACCGCGTTTCAGCTACAGACGTGAAGCGCCGCCTCTACGAAGCAGGAAAGTCCAAATGTTGCCAGGAAGCCGCTCACGCGATCTGAGAACAAGGCGAAGCGGCTCCATGGAGTCTCCTGAATATCACGTCCACTGGTCTGCATCTGAATGGAAAAACGTGGTATTTACGAACCAGTCCACGTTCAGGATTCGGTGGGATCAGGGAACACGAGGGTCGCGCCCCATGAACATGCGGTATGTAAAGCAATACAGCAGTGAAATTCACACAATAGCGACTGCTTCTCTAAAGCTTAAAAACTTTCAAGAAGCAGTCGTGTCTGTTTGAATTTCAGCTGCCGCTTTTATCAGCGCTAGTTACCTGTAATATTGCTGTGTATTTCGTGGTAATACTTCCAAGTTAGCAGCGAAATATTGCCAAAATATTTTTTCGTTTAGGTAATAAAAGCTGCGAAGGATATCTAACAAGAAGTTGATTCATATGATTTTGTTAAACACTAAGAATCGCCCCTTTTCACTTTCAGCGTTATCTAGAACACTAAACAATCTTTTCTAAAACACTTAACTAAGAGCCCTTTTTTTGATGCGCGTGATGAAAAGTACGTATATTAAACAAGTTCGTTTCGAAAAATTTTCGTAACTCTATTTCAACTCATGAGGTAACCCATGAAGGGGACTTTTAATTTTAAAGTTGATGCACGTGTGACTCAGATTTCCGAAAGCACGCCCGAAAGCCTCTGTAGACGACACGCAGGCCGATTGGTCGGTGGCTATGGCATCTCAGGCCTAGTCTGCTAAAGGCTGTTGTATCTATTTTTATGGGAACTTCATTTTGCCCTTAGAGTCTCTTTCATCATGCCAATGACACAATAAAAATATGAGTAGCTACAACAAGTGCTTGTCCCCGGTGCTTAATGTCACCAAGGTAACCACAAAAAAAAAATCGCCTGTCATTGGCTCGCTCAGTACCATGTCGCGCTGCTGTTTTCCGCGTCTAGATGTTGCAGCATCATAAAAGGCATCTTTTTCCGTTAATTAACAATAGGTGTTCATTTCCTGCAGATATACGCCGCGATACATACATCGAGTAGCCGCCAGTGGCCGAAGTTCAGTGACTGTCTAGGGGTGATCACAAAGGAAGACCTCGCTCGTCTTCTCAGGGTGCATGGGTGTTTCGCAGCTGAGAGCTATTGCTTTAATCTGCACTCTAAAAAAATATCGAGTAAAAAGGGTGCCTTTTTGTCCCACAACAATAATCGTCATCAGGCTTGTGGTCGCTTCCTTTCTTGAAAACTCGGCGCTGGCCAGTTTCCTATCGAGAATGCAGTGTAACCCTTATAATGGGCATGCCGATCGTGACCGAAATGTACCAGACGCGGGGCGAGAGCGCAAGGATGGAACGCAATGCAGATAAATATTATTGTTCTTGGACAAAAAGACACCCCTTTTACTCGCTCTTTTTTGGAGTGTAGGCGTTGTGGCGTTGTCATTCCTTTTGGGAGAAACGTTTGCAAAACGGAGGACGCTCTGAAAAACGGAAAACGCTCTGAAAGACAGAGGAAGCGTCAAAGCAGTGAAGAGCAAACTTGGAATAGGCAGAACTCGGATGTATGCACTAAGGGACAAAGAAGGCAAAATAACTACCAATATGGGTACGATAGTTAAAATAGCGGAGGAGTTTTACAGAGATCTGTACAGTAGCCGGGACAACCACGACTTTAATACTATAAGAACTAGCAGTAACCCAGATGATACCCCACCAGTAATGATAGAAGAAGTCAGAAAAGCTTTGGAGAGCATGCGAAGAGGCAAAGCTGCTGGTGAGGATCAGGTAACATCAGATCTGCTGAAAGATGGAGGACAAATTGTGTTAGAAAAACTAGCCACCCTATTTACGAGGTGTCTCCTGACGGGAAGGGTACCAGAGTCTTGGAAGAACGCTAACATCATCTTAATACATAAGAAAGGAGATGACAAGGACTTGAAGAATTACAGGCCGATAAGCTTGCTCTCTGTAGTATACAAGCTATTTACAAAGGTAACTGCTAACAGAGTGAAGAAAACATTAGAATTCAATCAACCAAAGGAACAAGCAGGATTTCGAACAGGCTACTCAACAATCGACCACATTCATACTATCAATCAGGTAATAGAGAAATGCTCAGAATATAACCAACCACTATACATAGTCTTCATAGATTACGAGAAGGCGTTTGATTCGGTAGAAATATCAGCCGTCATGCAGACACTGCGAAATCAGGGCGTCGATGAAGTATATATAAACATCCTGGAAGAAATCTTCAGGGGATCAACTGCTACCATAGTGCTTCATAAAGAAGGCAACAGAATACCAATCAAGAAGGGTGTAAGGCAGGGGGACACGATTTCCCCAATGCTATTTACCGCGTGCTTACAGGAGGTTTTCAGAAGCCTAGAATGGGAACAGTTAGGGATAAGAGTTAATGGAGAGTACCTTAGTAACCTGCGCTTCACCGATGACATTGCATTGCTGAGTAACTCAGGGGACGAATTGCAACACAGGATTACGGAGTTAGACAAGGAGAGCAGAAAGGTGGGTCTTAAAATGAATCTGCAGAAAACGAAAGTAATGTACAACAACCTCGGAAAAGAGCAGCGCTTCGAGATAGGTAATAGTGCACATCAATCTGTAAAAGACGATGTCTACTTAGGGCAGGTAATAACCGCGGAGCCGAACCACGAGATTGAAGTAACTGGAAGAATAAGAATGCGGTGGAGCACATTTGGCAAGTACTCTCAAACTATGACAGGTAGATTGCCACTATTCCTCAAGAGGAAGGTATATAACAGCTGTATCTTGCCGGTACTTAGCTACGGAGCCGAAATCTGGAGGCTTACAAAGAGGGTTCAGCTTAAATTGAGGACGACGCAGCGAGCAATAGAAAGAAAAATGGTAGGTGTAACCTTAAGAGACAAGAAGAGAGCAGAGTGGATTAGGGAACAAACGGGGGTTAAGGATATCATAGCTGAAATCAAGAAGAAGAAATGGGCATGGGCCGGGCATGTAGCGCGTAGACAGGATAACCGCTGGTCGTTAAGGGTAACTAACTGGATTCCAAGAGAAGGCAAGCGGGTTAGGGGGAGATAGAAAGTTAAGTGGGCAGATGAGATTAAGAAGTTTGCGGGTATAAATTGGCAGCAGCAAGCACAAGACCGGGTTAA